>NW_010174918.1:0-1218 GCF_000695765.1 Mesitornis unicolor
GGTGGGGAGGAGAGGAAGTAAGTTTCTGATTGGGTGTTTTTGGCGCCCCGTGAGGGCGGGGCGCCGTCACCTTGGTGACGAGGGATGCGATGGGCCCCGCCCGCTGTTACCCTGAGCGGAGCGAAGGCAGCGGATGCATTAGGGAGCTGCTGTCCCAGAGGGCTCAGGAGGCTCTCCTGTCTCCAGGAGCTCCTGTGGGGCCTCCCTACAGTCGGCCATGGCGCCCGAACCGCCTCGCAGACACTCGTCTCTCTTGGGCTCTCGAGGCCTCTCTGGGAGAGGGCTCCCCTGGTGGCAGAGGATGGCGGCGGGGGGGGTGGGGAGGGCAAAGCTGTCGCCCCGTTTAGCAGCCTTGAGGAAAGCCTCGCCTGTGTTAACCTTTTGTGGGAGCTGCGTTTCCTCCCTCGCTGTTGAGGCAATGCTCCACACAGTTTGTGAGCTGGGGCTCCAGCCTGTGCTGCCCTAACCTAGCAAGGCACGTGTTCTCCTTGGGCCCTACAGCTTTTCCTTCACCTCAACTGCGTTTAAGCTCTAGAGAAGGCGATCCTGTTAATGTGGCTGTGCTTCTGAAACAGGGAATGAGATCTGGCTGGAAATGTTGCAGAATCTGCTGCTTGGCCTTTAAACAGAGACTCTTTGGTTCATGTGGTTGCCCTCATTTAGTCTTGGCTTGTTTCAATTGTGGAAGCTGACACAGTAATTTCCCTTCCTGATACACAAGAATATGCTTTTGTACAACCTTCCTGCGCTTTGTCCAATGCAAAGAGAAGATAATGGAAAGAGGCGTTAGGTTTAAGTCCTGTTTGAATTCTGTGACTGTGTACAAAACATGTTCTCGTTATCTCCAGAGTCCTCTGCCAAGGAATAAAGGTACCCCCCTTGTGTACCCCTTCCCTTCTCTTTGTTCTTGGCCCTGCATTAGTTGCCATTGATCAGGGTTGGACATTTTTAGCTTGTCAGTGTCATCATAGTCTTGAGCAGCATCTGGGTGTGTTGTCTCAGCTGCACGTTCCAGAGGTAACAGAAATTTGTTCAAGATGATAAAAAAGGGGGTATTTAGGATTCAGCTGGTAGCTTTCACAGCAATTGATTGCTGTAATCTGTGGGATTTTAACCTACCCCTGTTTTTAGATGTGAATGGACCACAACATCCTTCCTTTTGAGTGGTAGTCTGGCAGAAACAAAAAAGGTCCTGCACTTGGGAAACAACAACCCGGT
>NW_010174919.1:0-2718 GCF_000695765.1 Mesitornis unicolor
GGAGGCGCCGCGAGTGGTCGAGGGGATGCCGGCTGCGGGCGGTGCGGTGTCTGTCGGCTCGGCCGTGCGCCTTGCTGCTACCGTTCAGCTGACTCATACCGGGGCATCTTCTGTGTGAGCTGCACCCCCGAGCAGCGCCGTGCCGCTGGGTAGTGCGGAGCGGAGGAGAAGACCCCGCGCCTAGAACGTGTAAACCGAGGGCCTGAAGCATCACCCAGGAGGATTCCTGGTGTCCCACGCACCAACCTGCCAAGTCCTGCAGCTGGACTCTGCGTGTTTTTTAATCCCTGTACTCAGTAGTGCACAGACATGCCGACCCCTTGCGCTCGCATTATTGAGTTGAATGTGGCTTGATTCATTTTTAGGCACAGTTATATTTTGCTGGTGGACTGGATTCTTTAGGAGCACCAAGTTCAGTCAGTAGATCTTCTGCTCTCTTTCAGGTTGATTGATGGCTTGTAATACAGGCATAGTTAAAACTGTTTTTAAGTGCTTAAATATCTGTTGCATCAGGATCGTGTGACTTAAGTAATCCGTTATGATCTTTGATCATGAGCAGTGTGAATCACAGTGTACATGTTATACAGATGAAGAAGATGATTTTTATGAATACGACATAAAATAGACAATTATATGAGAATAATCAGTGATGTGTCATGACTGCTTACCTGTCATGGCTTGTTTGTTTTTTTTTTCTTGCCTTATTTCATAAAGTCAGTGCTCATATCAACAATTGAGGTGGTCCGTAAGGACAATATGCAGCTAGTGTAATCCACTCAAAATTACAGGCTTTGTGGACATATCTTGTTATGAGTTTCCGACATTTGCTCTTTTTTTTTCCCCCTTTCCTCTGTATGCGTGCTTTTGTCATCATAGCTTAAAGTTCCTTGCTTAGTTTTCACCTGTATAATCTGTGCTAAGCAGGTATTTTACATCAGCTGGTTTTTGGGGTTTTTTTAGGGGATGACTACAATGGCTAAGTACCACAGTACCTAGCTTTCTTGATCTAATTTAGTGTTTATCTCAGGTGACCATTGCTCCAGGTCATTCAAGCTTAAGCATAAACCCAAAAAGACTTTCACCCATTGTTAAAAGTGTGTATACTGTACAAGTTAATAAATGTCAAAGCAATTGATTATATCTCTTCTGTTACTAAGACATGAATGATTGATTTGGGATACTCCTTCAGAGGTGTGTTTGGAAGATTCTAATTGAATGGTGGGTGTTGTTTTAGGGAGACCAGTGTAATTTATATTAACATAAGGAATTCTGCTTAAATCACCAGGTACCTCAGATAGTTCACATACACTGATAAATAAGATAGCCCTTAGTTACAGAACAGCATACTTACTCTGAAATAGCTACCAGTCCACTCCTTGCTATTTAAATCCTGTGGCTAAATAGAGTGCCAGTTGAAAAATGTCCTTAAGGTCTCAGTGTTTGTTTTAATATAGCTTTCCCAGAAGCTGAGAATCTCATTGTCTCAAATAGTTCTCTTGTAGCCTACTACAAAGTCCAGGGTAATTTCTCTGATTGGTGTTTCTGCTTTTTCCTACAGTTGTTAATGAGGCAGCATGGTACAGGTTTGACTGTGTCTAACTTGCAGACAGAGGCAGATGCATTCTTCCCTATGAGTAAAGCAGTTTCTTGACTGAAGCATTTCAAGATTTCTAGGGTCCTTTTCCCCCTATAGCTTGTAACAGATAATCTGTTTTTATTCCCTGCCACCTTATTAAAAAATTCCTTTACTAAATTCTTGCTGTTATGCAGAAAACTGTTCTGGAGGTAGGCCATGCCTGCACCTCTTTGTTTTGGTTTTTGAAGCAAAAATTGCTGAGTGAGTCCACAGCAATGGCTTTTCACTGTCACCGACTTCTGAGCAGGAACGCAGAACTGGTACCGTGTTATAATGCTGCCGTAGCTCAGGAGGGTTTGGCCAACGTGAAGAACAAAGGGCAGTGTTGAAACCTCTTCCTTGCAATGCTTTTCTGGAAGCTATGAGTGCTGAGCCACTGTTCTTACAGGACTTTCCGGCCTTAAACTTTGACCTTCTGCTTTTCACTACTCTTGCTTCTGTTGTAAAACTTCTCCCATGAGTTATCATTTATGGTTCAACTTAGTTCCAAGTTTCTATTTACAGAGAATGATTTTAGATGGTATTTTGACTTCTCTTTATAAGACGACTATTTCTTTTTCTCTTTTAGCCCTGTACTTGTGAGAAATGGGGAGTTAACTCCAGCCCTAATATAATCAAAATATATGATCAGCATTGCCTGTAAAACTGAATTAAAAACACACACTACCCCCCAGCCTTTCAAACTTAGCATCAAGCTCACATTTACAAATATTAGGGAAGATTAAAAAATTTGGTATTTGTGACAGTGTTTATTTGTTTTTTCTTATTTGCTGTTGAAATATTTCAAGTTAATAGAAGCTTTAAGAACTGAAGATTTAAAAGCCAACAGTTCTGTTTGGATAGCAGTTAAAGTAAAGTAATGACTTCTGAAGTCTATCAGTTCGGGGGCTGGATTGTTGGTTTATTGTTACTTTTAATTTGTTTCCTTTGTTAAACTTTTTCTCTGCTATGACAACAAGCTGTTTGACTTGTCACAGACTTGAATTAATCTTATACTTTTTGTCATGGACTTCTTAGTAATATAACTGTGAGGATCTGTGTGTACATTCAGTCACAGAATTGCAGAATCTTAGGAGTTGGAA
>NW_010174920.1:0-19506 GCF_000695765.1 Mesitornis unicolor
TATATGAAAACTCTTATGTACAATTGTATCAAATACTTTTTTCTCTTTACACAATAATCCCTTGCATTTATGTGCTTCATATGCAAGTCAACTTTTGAACGCTTCATACTTCTCAGGGAAGTTTTAAACTATGTACAAACAGATGACGCTCGAACAGGAGTTTGTTCCCCATACAAGCTTGTTTCTCATACCTCAGCTGTTTGCCTTTGACAGGTCACCAGTTCAAGATTTGAGGTAGAAGTAAGTAGCCTATATACTCTGTGCAAAACAAAAATAATTAAAAAAATAACAGGGTGTTTGTTAATTTGCACATGGCAGTCTGTCCGCTCAGTCCAGAGATCTGCTCGGCGGCTTCAGCTCGTGACCAGTGTCGCAGGGCTGGGCTGCGTGGCCATTGCACAGGAGAGCCTGCTTCACCTCCGCTTCGCCCTGCAAATCCAGTAGCGTCGGGGCAATTTCGGGAAGCACATTCAGTTGCTTTAGTGACCCTCCTGCTGGTGAAGCTCTCACCAAGTTTAGGTTGTTGAGCTCTGAAGGCTTTGATGCTGTTTGCGAGGAGCCTGCAATAAACCAAAGAGCCAGTGTGGTTAGAATCACAGAATGTCAGGAGTTGGAAGGGACCTGGAAAGCTCCCCCAGTCCAACCCCTGCCAGAGCAGGATCACCAGAGCAGTCACACAGCAACACGGCCAGGGCTTTGGGTGTCTCCAGACAAGGACACTCCACAACCTCTCTGGGCAGCCTGGGCCATGCTCTGCCACCCTCACGCTGACAAAGTTTGTCCTCATCTTCAGCTTGAACCTTCTATGCTCCAGCTTGGGACCATTGCCCCTTGTCCTGGCATTGGACATCACAGAGCAGAGCCTGGCTCCTTCCTCCTGACACTCACCCTTTCCAAATTGATCCCCATGAATGAGGGCACCCCTCAGTCTCCTCTGCTCCAAGATAAAGAGCCCCAGCTCCCTCAGCCGCTCCTCAGCAGGAGATGCTCCACTCCCTCCATCATCTTTGTGTCCCTGCTGGACTCTTTCAAGCAGTTCCTGTCCTTCTTGACCTGAGGGCCAAGAACTGAACACAATATTGCAGATGTGGTCTGAGGAGGGCAGAGCAGAGGGGAAGGAGAACCTCTCTGCCCTACAACCACCCCTTCTCATACACCCCAGGATGGCATTGGCCTTCTTGGCTCAAGGGCACATTGCTGGCTCATGGTCATCCTGCTGTCCACCAACACCCCCAGGTCCCTTTCTGACTTCTTTCCTTCCTCCAGTTCACAGTCCACCTCACTACCTGATCATCCAGACCACACTTCCTCAGTTTAGCTGTGAGGATGCTATGGGAGATGGTGTCAAATGCTTTACTGAAATCAAGATGAGGTGATGCTCAGCCCGCCAGTGCTCCTCCTAAAATCAACCCTACCACCATCATTCATGCCCTTGAGCCGGTCAAAAAAGCTGAGGGTAGAAAACAAGGCTCTGATAGATCCCAGATGAGATTGTATCGCATCTGGGGACAAAAAACCCCCTCCAAGGAAACACATACCGTGTGTGTCTGCCAGCAGCGGGCTGGTCGCGCTCGCAGGTCTTATTCTGTCGTGGTTGCTGGGGTAGTGGGTCCCGTCTGTTTCCATCCTCTGGATCCCGTTGCACTGCTGAGGATGAGGGTGAGGAAGGCCGGTGCCTGCACCCCTCTTCCTGTTTCGCTCCTTGCTCAGTGTGTTGGGGTAGGTGTCAACTACAGTCTTAAGGCTCTCGGAGTAGAGCTCCGCCTCCTTGGGGTAGATGTGGACGTTGATGCTGTCCGTGCTGCCGCTGCAGTCCGTGCACACCACGGGCAGGCCATAGCCTGACGGGAGAGAAGAAATGGAGATGAAGCAGCTGGAAGATGTCAGCACCCAGCAAGGCAGCTCCGTTCAGTCCATCTGCCCATCTGCAGTGTGGGAACCACTCACCAACCACACATGGACAACTGCATTTCTTTCTTTTTCCAGACTTTCTTACAGTAGAAATAGAAAGTGGAACTTTCCTGTACCTGCTTTAAAATACCAAAGTTCCCTTCCTTATTTTTGTGTTGCTGCTTTACAGGGATTGCTGTCAACTCATACTGTTCTCTCAAGATACTTTATTGCTATTGGTGGTAACAACAGATGAGCAGAATTCAGGGCAGGACGCAGGAAGGAGTTTCTCAGTGTTGAAAGTTCACTTCCTTAGAGCACTCAGCAACTTGCCATTATTTAACTTTAGTTTCTCCTGGCTGTTTTTCTGTGGATGTTACCACACAGCATGAGAACAGAAAATACATCCCGAAAATAGGAACCTGTGAGTGTAACACCCAAGAAACTGGCAAAGAGCAGGGGCAGGTGTAGTGCCCAAAACAACCTCTAAATTTTTTAAATTAAAAAAAAGAAAAAAAAAGCTGAGCTTTGAAGTTCACAGCCCCTTTAAGGAGCACAGAAACTTTTACACCTTCAGCTTGAACATGCTCAAATCAAAGACTGATCAGGCAGCTGCGAGCAATGGCGATGAGGAGCATTAGTCCTCCTCTTTCTGACAGTTCCTCGATGCAAACTGTCCAAGATAGGGGATCAAAGCATGCAGGACAAAGTCAATTTACTGTGCCCACACTTGAGAAACACTGGGCTTTATTTTCTGAAGGTAGCAAGTTCTTGTCTGAATGCTGCCTGACTTTCTGATCTGTTCAAACACAAAATACCTGTCCAGACTGATGGGGTTTGTACCTGTCTTATCTGGAACAAGCATGCCGTCAGCCACCTCTTCGGTTTTCCACGCGTCTTTAGTGTAGCCCATACACAGCTTGGGCTGTCTGCAGCCTCCACTGGGAGCTTCCACATCTGGACACCTTCCAGCATCGGTCTGACACATACCTGTAACAAACCAGCCATCTGGCTAAAGATTACAACCATCTGCTCGCAGCTGAACGACCTGTTAGTCTTATTTCTACTGAAAAATCGGCAAAAGGGAGGAAGACCAGCCATGGCGACAATAGATAATTTTAAGCTGATGTTTAACAGAATAAATGCTGTATGATCACAGACAAATCTCGGTTCAGAATGCTTAACGTCTTCTTAACACGCTGGGTTTAAACACTGTGAAATCCCAGCATTTAATTTCGAAGCCTGAAGGCAGGGACAGGCAATGCTAATGTATTTTCTAGTAGAGCTTAACCATGGGTAACTCTGGTGCCAAAGAACTAATCCAAAATTAGCTAAAAACTAGTCCTTGGGGCCCGAGGGAGCGGTTTCTGCAGCAGCCTGCATGTATGAACACTGCTGCTCTGGAAGAGGACGGCTCTGGGAAGTGAGATCCCTGCTCTGCATCACCGCAGCAGCTCGGGAATTACATGACTGAGATCTTCAGATAACCCCAAACAGGCACAGAAGTACTTTGTACTGTGATTTCTCCCTCTTCAGCTCAAGTTCAGCGACAGAACTCCAGAAAAGAGAATTAACCCGGCTCTCACCGTTGCTGTCTATGTGCCCGTTCGGGTGGTGGTTTTCTGCGCGGGCGACCGCTTCCTGCCGGTCAGAAAGGGTCCCTTGTGAAGACAAATAGCTCGGCACGTCAGGAGGCACAATAGTCTCATCTAGAGCCATGGGAGCAGAGAAACATCAGTTCCCAGCAGGATACAAAGGCTTCTGTTTTCAAACACGTGTAAAGTCACATTTTTAAGAGGGACTCAGGAGCAGACCTAGAATTGGTATTTTCTGCAATGGAGAAACTGAACTGCCTCAATACTCCGCTCTCCTCAGAAGCCCTGACTGTTCAAAGCTCACAGCTCTAAGACAGTGCTGATAAAGCCATTTTGGGCGTTTGCATTTGGCATTGTCAGTATAAGGCAGGTGGAAGTGCAACTGTCTCTTCAGAACAGGTAAATCCTTCATTTTCCTGTGAAATTCAGACTACCTCATGGGACTCCAGTCAGGTCTCCCAAAGTCATCAGTAACAGACTTCTGGAGAACAGGGCCTTGGATTCACTTAAGCAGGCAAGTAAGTAAGTGCAGCCCCTTTGCTATCCTTGGCTGTCTCCGTTTTGTATCAGGCAATTTCAGTTTCCCTTGTCATACCAAAAAACCCCACTGGACACATCACACTTGGTATCCAAGACTTCCTACCTAGCCTGTGTCTCTAAAACCCCCTCTCATGGTATATCTAATATAGGAAGGCTGCAAATCCCAGCGGGGTGGGGAAGCCTTAGGCTGCTTCCTCCATACTTCAGCTCAGAAGCTGTGTAACACTGAGGACAGGAGAGCTTGTTCTCACTGTAACACTTATTTCAGCACCAAATTATCCCTTTGAGCATCAGGAGGAAGCAATAAACACTACTGCTTGCCCTAAGAAGTGAGGGATACCCTTCATCAGCAGGGCTATGACAGCTCATACAGGCAACGTGGAAAAAGGAATTCCAGCTTCAAAGTCTAATTTTTCATGCTTTGAATACAAAGTCTTTGAAAATAGAGATTCCCAAGAAGGAAGACATGTTCTCAGCATCACAGACATAACCCAGAATGTCTCAAGAGTTATCATTTATGGTCATGGAAAACCAAAAGACCCAGGCAACAGCCAAGTGGAAAAGACCAAAGACCTTTCTCGAGAGCAAGCCAAGGGGAGAAATGTGAACCAAGAGGACCACTGAGATAACCACAACTGCTTTTCCAGTGTGACTCTGGCTCCCTGATGTGCCCATTCAGGCAGCAGAAAAGGTTAGAGAAAGCCTTAGCAGGAGACTGGAGCTACCTGTGTTGGTCACGCTGTATTCCTCACTCTTCTTCCTGGTCTGGTAGATGATGCAGACCCAGACCAGAGACGTCAGCACGATGCTACACACCACGGCAATGGTGATGATCCCCACGGTGGTGCGGTCCTTTCGACAGCCAAGGGACTGTAAGATGCTCACGTGGCTGTGTGCGCGCTCCGTCCCCAGCGTGTTGGACATTTCACAGGTGTATTTCCCAGCATCCTCCAAGACAACGTTCCTGACGATCAGCAGCTGGTTGCCTGAGGCAAAGTGGTGCCTTTCTGTCACGATGAGGGGCTGGTCCCCTTTCAGCCAGGTGATGCGGGGAGTTGGGCTCCCCGTGGCTTTGCACTGAAGAGCCACAGTCTCACCTACGGACACCACGTGGTCTTCCAGTGGATGAATCAACGATGGTGTCTCTGCAGGGGAATAAACACAGAAATTAATTATTGGGGATAGCATAACAGATTTCTTTTAACAGTCCTGAATGTAAGTGATGTTCCTGCAGACAAATACACAGTACAGCATCCGCAACCGCTGAAGAGCTCAAACAGCAAATCCCTTCCAGTTCCCACTTCTAGACCACTTCTCTCTCAGGGCACTAACGCATCTTACCCAGTACAGTCAGGGTGGCGTTTGCAAGCACAGACCCTGCAGAGTTCTGTGCCGTGCAGCTGTAGACACCCGTGTCTTCGATCTTCACATCCGTGATGAAGAAGACGTCATCGTCGGGCATCACATGCATGCGGCGCTCTCGGGCCGCGGGGAAGTCGGTGCCCCCATCTTTCTGCCAGGCGATCTGCGGGGGGGGGGGTCCCTCAGCGGCGCACTCCAGCCGTACCATGGTCCCTGTTCTGCTGGTGACGTCGTGGGGAGTTTTGATAAATGAGGGCAACACTGGGAAGGAAAAACAAGAAGGAGGAATCAGCAATTCCATGGGAAAAACACCATCTTCTGGGAAAAACACTTCATCTGGGCAGCTCTGTTTCCTTCCTAGGCAGGAGATGGACGTGGTAATTACCCACGGGCAAGAGGATGGCAAGCTGCTTTTGCAGGATACATCTGAACTGCTGGGGATGAACCCTGTTTCTACAGCACGCAGCTGTGGTGTCCAACACCCCCTACTCAGGATCATCAGAGTTGGGATAAAAGCTAATTTTCTTCTGTGATTAATCTGAAAACAAACCCCATTATCAGTCCTACAGAGAACTTTCAATCACTGCAGTCCCTCTTCTTTGTACCCTTTTGTATTTTCATTTGCTCAAAGACCCTAGTGCCAAAGGCATTAAGAAGGTGCTGAATGCTTGGCAACAATCACAAGCCTGGGGTGTGCGCCTCACATAGAACTTCTCAGCACCCACTGAGATGTAAGGAGCTGCTGTGGAGAGGTCAGGAGCTCCTCGCCATCAGGAATGGACCCTCAGGAAAAGCTGCCTGCCAAAAGTGTCAGGAGGAAGGAGCCAGGCTCTGCTCTGGGATATCCAATGCCAGGACAAGGGGCAATGGTCCCAAGCTGCAGCACAGGAGGTTCAACCTGAAGATGAGGAGAAACTTTGTCAGTGTGAGGGTGGCAGAGCATGGCCCAGGCTGCCCAGAGAGGTTGTGGAGTCTCCTTGTCTGGAGACACCCAAAGCCCTGGCCATGTTCCTGTGTGACTGCTCTGGTGATCCTGCTCTGGCAGGGGTTGGACTGGGGGAGCTTTCCAGGTCCCTTCCAACTCCTCATACTCTGTGAAAAGTGAGTCCCAGAGAATTGTACCAGCTCGGTCTGAAGAAAGGAATGAGAAAGCAGCTTCCTACTCACCGTTAACTGTGAGTCGGGCCTTGTTGGAGTAGGTAGAGCCAAAGTGGTTGGTGATGATACACTGGTAACGCCCTTCGTGGGCGAAGGTGACGTGCCGGAGGTGCAGAATGGTGGTGTACTCCATCACCTCGCCATCCTTCGCCCGCATGTGGGTGACGTTCTCAATCTCAGCATTGTGCAGCATCTCGTTGTCTTTCTTCCATGCAAACATCATGGGAGAGCTGCTGCTGCTGGCAGCCGAGCAAGTGAAGCGGATATCCTTGCCAAGGACGGCCACTGTTGTCTCAGGCTGCATGATGATCTGCGGCTTGGGGAAGTCATCTGAGAGAGAACAGCAGGCACAGTTAGTGCGGGACCAGGAGGAGAGACTGGAGCAAGCAATGAGATGCAATGAGAAACGAGCAGTAAGTGAAAGACACAATTGCACATCTGCCTTCATCTTGCAAAGCACCTCTGGGACTCGCTCTGCAGTGCAGATGTACCATGCACAACTCCACTGAGCGGCTGCTCTAAGCCTCTCATTCCTTTGGCTCCTGTAATGGACTGAGGTGGCCACTCAGTGACCTCCAACACCCAGAAGATGCCTGGCTCTCTTCACCAATGTCACTGAACCTCAGAAAGATACTGTGGTCTAAAGAAAACATCCTTCCTTGTACAACCCATGTGTGAAGAGCAATATCGAACTAAAACTTCACCTCTAGGCCTGCATGAGCATGAAGCAGGAGGACACTTAAAGGGCTGCAAATGCAACCTCTAGGGACAAATGCTCATGAAGAAGGTGATGGCAGCACACACTGTCAGAGCAGAAGCAGCTGTATTTGCCTGTCACCCGTCCGGGGTGGAAAGCTTTGCACACCCTCTCTCTGCCCTGAAGATTGTTAGTTTTAGCAAGGCTCCAAGCAGATTCATTTATTAGATTTCTACAAATGGTGTAATTTAATATTTGACTAAGGTTTAATTAAACAGCCAGGCCTCTGGAACCAGGAGTACTACTGCCTGGAGGCCTTGGCAGGCACTGGAGAAACCAAGCTGTCTTCGCTTTGTGATGTTGCTGTGGGGATGGAGCCGTCACGATCTCCAGATGAACGCAGCAAACCTCCCAGGCTTGCTCAGAGGCCACCTAGGCAGAGCCCTCCCGCTCGGGATCGAGAGGGACATGGGACGGCAGCTGGAACAAAGCTCTTGCTCCGTGTTCAGTGCAAGTCATGCATTCCACTCCGTTAAATGGTGTTTTCAAAAGCTCGTTTTTCCCTCATTAAACAGCCATGTGCAGCTCCACCCAGGATCCACATTGCCTGGGTTTGGCTTACCAAACCAGGCCTTTCTTTGCCCAAAAGCTGGATGCACAAGCAGCATCATTTTGGGCTCCGCTGATCATTTACACTTCTTTTCTCTGCAGGAGATGTGGTCGATATTTGTGTGTGCTGAGTTTTAAGTAAAGCTGCATTGCAACCACAGCTCAAGTGCAGTGTCTGGGTGGAAAGGCAGCAGTAAGGGCTATTTAGAAGAAAAAGCAACTATAGGAGGAAAAAAGAGATTATAACGCAACTCTTAGTCATTGGTTGACTTGTGTGTAATGCCTTACTGGCCCCAAAAAGGGAGCTGTGATGGAGAGATGCTCTGCTTTTCTTTTAAGCCTTTGTTATTTCCAAGAAGGACAAAAGACGAGCGAAGGACACAAAGCCACAGGAGAAGCTCAAACCACCGCAGAGTGAAAAACTTATAGCCACAGTCTTGGTAGCATCAAACCGAGAGGACCGGGGAAGTCTCTGCAGCCCCATTTGGAACTGGAACAAGCATCAGCCCCTTTTGATTTAATACACAGGGAGCCCTGTCAGGAATACATGAGATGCAAGCAATGAGCCGTGTGGTTTTGGTGGGAAATAAATTGTAGCCAATGACAAATTTTTAAAATGCAGGCTTGGGCTTCCTTTGATCCCACTGAATAACAAAACAAAACAGAAACCCTCTCGTAATAACACGCTAGCAGTCAAAGCAAATGTTTCCCAAGTGAGTCCTACCCTCCACACAACCTCAAAACACGCAGGCAGGACTTACCACACACAAAACTTTCTGGCAGGACGGCAAAAATGCTTTTGCTTTTCAGTGACTCAGGATGGGCGCAGGTGGCCACCACGAAGGACTGCAGCTCTTTCTCAACCAGCCACTGGGGCAACCACTTCAGCTGGCAGTCGCAGAGGAAGCTGTCGCTGGTTATGTGGCTGCAGGGAAACAAAACCAACACGAGCCCGCGGTGAGTCCCGCACGGAGAGGAGCTGGAAAGCTCCCAGTCACATCAGTCACATTCCTCCCTCCCCAGCATGGGTGGAAGGCAAGAAAGGACTGCAGGGTTGTCCTCAAGGCACCAATGATGTTAAATACATCACACGTTTAAACAGCATTTCATCTCCACGTAGAGCAACCCACTCCTGTGCTCCAGTGACGCTCCCTGGTGCCTTGTATTTATTAACCAACTCCCAGAGCGATCCTCAGGAGCAGGCAAGCAATGTCATCCTGGCTGACGTGAGGTAAACTGAGGCAGATCATCTACAAAGGAGACACACAGTGGAGGCACAAGTTCAGCCTGTCCTGCTCCCATTTCTCCTATCTAATACCACGTGTGCTCCTTCTCTGCCTCTCAGCATCGTTGGTGGGGACTGAATTCAGGACTTAATGACTGAAGCGAGGGGATGCCAAGTTCCTGCTGTATGACCTTCAGCTCCCTCAGTGGCCAACACCAGGGGAGGAAGTGGAGTGGCCCCTGTCTGCCTCCTCCAAGCTCCACAGACCAGCATCTCAAGGTGTAGCTGATGCCTGTACTGGTAACAGCAGCAGCGGAAGAGAAATTACCAAAGAAATCTGTGTAAACCCAATACAAACAGTGACTAGTTTGGAAAGCGAAACAAAAACCTTTCTCAGCACCCTAACAGTAACTTTGCACCTTGTGTAATAGACAAAGGGGCAAAGAAAAAGGGAGTGTCAGGATTACTTTTTTTTAAAATATTCAGGGTCAAACTGTGGCTCTGCATAGCTCTGAGGTCAGTGAAGAACTGCAAGCCTACACCAACAGGGAATTCAGACTTTGGTCCAGTTTTGTCCGAGATCCTAGGAAAACCCAGTCTGATCCCTCAGTTGATTGTGAGGATGCCTCTGAAACTGGGAAAATCTCCCCCAACAGAGAACTCCTGCCACGCAAAACTAAAAGTTGTGCAAGAGCAGGATGTCAGGAGCAGAGCAGAATCCCAACTCCAGCACAGGAGGTAACAATGATGTAGGTGATACAGGAAGATGGAAATCTCCTCCCATTTTTCTACCTGATAATCTCAGGAAATCCTGAAGTCAAAGTAGCCAGGAAAGGGGCAAAGAAAGAAATGGACTGGAGAGGGAAGGAATGAGGGAACACAGGGATCTGATTTTCCAAAGTTGTCCACTTTGCTGTCCTAGGAAGATGGGCAGTCCCTAATACACGCGATGGCGTTAACCTGCTGCTTGCTGGGGCAGCTCCAAGAGACCCCTTGGTATGTAAGACTTCAGAGCAATGCATTCTGCACGTGTATATCCCCTGTCTGAAAGCCACCTTCTCCATGGTATAAAGATCCATATCTGGGATCCCACAGACTCTTCTCTAATAAGATCAGTCTTCCGCCTCAATTTTGTTTCAGAAGTCAGTGCAAAAGATAAGGTGGTGAAACAAACAACAGATACACAACGTTCATCTTTCTCATTCCCCAGTCACTGGTATTAAACGTTACTGCTAACACCAACCATCAGATTCCCATTTCCAACATCAGGAAGAACAATCTGAACCTGCCCCAACACCAAAATGAGCGATTTCTTGATCCACAGACATTGCACTGCTCCAGAATGTAGCAATGCACTGACAGCAGATTAAATATTTATGGAGAAGAGGAGAAAAGGAAACCAGGCAAGACTGGAAACAGTGTCTGATAACAGTGCAGAGCCCCAGCCCGGAGCACAGGCAGCAGCTCCGGTAACACTTCCATATTTTTACACCAGAAGACTGGACGACAAGTGGATCCAGTTCAAATGGTGCTTATCGCTGAAATGTCAGTACTGTATGTGAACCCTAAACATAGGTACAGTAAAGGAGCAGATGGGCCACTGGGAATTAAATCAGTGCAAGTGTGAGAAGGAGAGACAGCGAACAGTGCCAGGGTTGGACTTCCTGAGCGGAGATGAATAACTGCACAGATGGAAACCTGCTGGAATAACCTTTTCCAGCGATCTGATTTCACTCACTGTTACATGCAAGATGTTCCTGCGACATCTACTCGTGTAAAAATACCCTGCAGAGGAGGACAGAGGGGAGAGGAAACAAACGAGTGATAATGCGAATAATACCGCACTGGAAACAACATCCAGGGCAGGAAGGATCCCTGCCTCCTGAACGGTGTGTGCAGTTCGATGACTTACAGCTGCCGCAGGCTCTTCATCTTGGCAAACGCGTCTGCTTGAATGGAGCGGATGGCGTTGTCCCCGAGGTTCCTGCAGAGCACAACCACAGGCAGTGTGAACAAAAGAGATGCCATGGCCGTGACAGAATCTGTTCACATTCAAGCAATGACTCCAGTAGCAGGTGATCTGGCAGCTCCTCGATAAGGCCACATGCACTTGCAGCTCATAGAAAAGGTTTTCCACAGAACGCTTTAATATTGAATAAGTATTGCCAAAAAATAGTCAACCAACAAAAATTACGGGAATAAACCACTAAGTCATTCCATACATCATCTTTTCACTACTCTTTCTTAGCCTCAGCCACCTCCACTGTCCATAGCTCAGAAATTCCTCAGCCTCTTCGATACCCAAAGATAGTCAGGAATGTCGTATCCCAGGCTGGACCTTCAGCAAACATAAAGAAAGCAAATACTTGCACTGAGCGGCATCTGGCAAGTTATTTGAAAGTGACTTTCAGAGGATCCTACCATGTTCAAAAAAACATTGCAATGTTTCCAAAAGAAGGTATTCTTAAAAGCTTCCCTCACAACTACTGCTGATCAAAAAATTCACTTGTCCTCTGAAAAAGGACAGCATCAGATGCAGGCTGTATGTTCACTATGTGAAGTGGAGGACAGACAAGCTCTGCTTGCAGAGGAAGTCTAAGCAGAGCATTAATAGAGAACCTTTATCCGGGAACGTACCCCTAACCCTTCAGTGCGCTCTCAATGGTCAAAACATTTCATATGCTCAACAGCCAATAAAACATCTCGAGCAAAATCACATACACTTCAACTTGCGTTAATGCAAAAGGAAGTTACTCATGAGTCACTGCTGGACTCATCAGCCTTGGGACACAGGACAAAAACTACCTAGCGGCAGCCAAAATTTACTTCTTGCAAATCGCTCTAAGGCAGCGGTGCTGAATGGGGACTTTCGGTGCCTGCATCATACGCAGTCACTGCAACACGTGTCACTGCCAGAGCCCAGATTTAGGAGGAAGCAGGGGCAGGGGAGGAGAGCGAGCTACATCTGAAATAATAGCATCTTTTCACTGCTAACAGTCCGCAAAGAAGCATGTGCAAGTCAGGATGATATTTATCCAAGAACAAATAAAAAAATTAAGAGCATGCAGATTTGCCATATGTTCTATAACGTTGTTCCTGGCACAAAAAAAGGCCAAAGTTGAGGCGGACTTATAATGAGAAGGAAGCAGGTGGCCCCCACAAATGGGCTGGCTACTCAGTTTACAAAGACGCTATTAAATTGCTAGCAGATCTCTCAAGCAGCTACTTTTGGCAGACCCCCCTTTCCCAAACGCCGAGGCATGGTGGGTTACTCACAGGTGCTCCAGGGCCTCCAACCCTGAGAACGCTTTCTTGGCCACCGACTTGATCTTGTTTCCAAACAGAGTTCTGCAGTTTCCAAACATCCAGCGCCAGATAAACAGAGAGAAAATGGGGAGAGGGGGGCAGAAAAAGGAGGAACACAATTAGTGCGGCTTTATCTGATATACGCGCTCAGTGTAAGTCCCAGGAAATCTGAACTGCATGGAGATTAAGAGGGCTGAAGTACAGTCGCTTTCCCACTCCTGAAATTAAATCCTTTTATCTGTATTCAAATTTAATAGTGATGACAGCACTAAAGGGAATGTGCCGTATCACGTAAAAAGGCAAGTTTGCTCCAGTGCTTGGAAACCAGCTTGCTGAGTAACAGAAGGTCCCCTCTATTCTTTGCAGGCTGGCTGCGAACAGGATTAAGTGCAATGGCAGTTTAACAAGATTTTGGTCTCTCCCTGCCACACTTTTCCTTTCTGACTTCTTCTCAGATAGACAAGAGTGGTGATTTATTCACTGCTGCTTGGCCTGAGCGGACATCCACACATGAGGGCTGTCTCTTGGCTGCACATTTATACAGCAGCTAACCAGAGCAAGTGCTGACCTCCTTCCTTGGCTATCATAAATACAACTGCAGGGTAATATGAAGCAGTAAATAATAGCTGAGTGGTCATTTCAAGGGGCAAAAGGAAGAAGGGTCCTTTCTTATGGGCAGAGTTAACTTGGTAAAAAAGCACCAATGAATTTTCACAGTTGTGTCCCTTCATTAATTATTTGATTGGAGATGAGAATAAAAAACCACTATTGTAGGCGTGCTGGTGGATGATAGAGGCTCCATGCTGCAACTTGCTTTATCGACAGC
Organism: Mesitornis unicolor; assembly: GCF_000695765.1. Classification (NCBI taxonomy): domain Eukaryota; kingdom Metazoa; phylum Chordata; class Aves; order Mesitornithiformes; family Mesitornithidae; genus Mesitornis; species Mesitornis unicolor. The sequence goes on from NW_010174920.1 coordinate 13,209, forward strand.
ATCATTTGAAATATCTACAGTGAGCTTTACTGAGCTCCTCATTACAGCACCAAAACCAGGGTATCAGAGGTCCTACTTACTGCATGAGAGCTGTGGGTGAAATACCCCAAGCACCAAAGGATATGTGCAATCACGTGCGCCATCATTTGGTAAAAGGGATGTTGTGTTAAAGAAGGCTTTGAAAAATCCATTAGAATTATTAATACAGTAAATAATTTACTATATGCAAACTGTGGTCGTATGGCTGCATCCATACACACTGATTTCTGGAGCCATATTCCTGAATGAGGGTGTTATACTGAGCCTGAGTTTGGTAACTGGAGGTTTCTGTTCATTGTTTACAGCGGATCTCAGACTTTGAAAACTAGAGATACCCATTTAATCTATTTACGTATCTGTGCAGTTCATCTGGGGATGCGAACACACAAGGTAAACACCACTGGTATAGATGCATACAATTTTATGGCTATATACGTGGAGAAATACCCAACACACTGTTAATAACGCCATGCCCCAGCAAACTCATGAAAATCATCACGCTTTTCAAACCTCAACCAACCACTCCTCCAATTCCAAAATGGTTTGGACCCAGCGGCCCCTTTCAAAGGGCTGTGGCTCTCTGGAATGCCAACACGGCGGCTTGCAGCCCCACAATTAGGCTGCCTGCTGCCGGCCACAAGCGCCGCTCCACCATCGGCAGAGCCGGGCACGAGCACGCTCTCCCGGTGATTGCACAAGCCTAATTACACGCTAGGCACGCAATTCATTAGAAAGCAGCATTTTCTCCTCCAGCCAGTTTTGCACCTGCAGGAAGATCTCAGTCGCTGAGTGAGCCATCAAAAAACCGGTTACGTTTAGCAGCTTGAATAATTAGGAAACTCCTTGCTCCCCAGCGATTCCACTGATGCTTTTTATGCTTCGGTGCCTCTCGGCTCCCCCTTTCTTGAAGCAACATTTTAATTTAGGCATGTGCTCTCCATCCTGGAGAGCTTCATATATAATTCAGAGAAGGCTAAAGTGACTGGCCTCCCCACCTCTCAGTTTAACACCTTCATTTCAGCAAACAACCCTCTCTGCGCTAAATCTTTTCAGAGGCTAATCCGTGCCAGATCAAAGGGAAACAGCTTTTAAGGCACTCTCCGCAGAGCTGAGGTGATTATTAATTCATTGGAGGGTCTCCTCTGAAGTGCCCATTTATTTTTTGTATGCTAATGCATTTAAAGCTGGTTGAGGGTTTAAACACAGACCCTAAATCACACAGTGAAACGTTTGCTGGAAAGGCTGATATTTTACTTTATTTATTAAAAAACCCTGCCAGCAAGAACGATACTCACTTCAGCCTTAGATGAAATTACAAGTTTGGGATTTATGTGCTGATGAGCTAAACCAGATCTGAGCAGATCCCTTTAAAAGTGACCACTCCCAAGTGTCCCCAAAAGGCCTCACAAAATATAATGAAATAATCTCATATTCTGAGGGTTTTCAAGCCTTGCTCTCAGGCAGATCCCAGCAACCTGTCTGTCCCACAGCAGGTTTGCTCTGCTGGGTAATCAAACCACTCCTGTCTGCCTAAACCCAATGTGATCCACATGCTCTTCCAGGCTATGAAATTCACTGTAATCCCCCCAGAAACTATGGACACACATCCTTCCCTGCCTTCAGCCAGACAGAGCTGGCCCACGTCCATGAGCAACAAAAGACAGAGGTCAACAACGTGAAAAAAGATGCAAACCTGGCTCCTTCAGATTTGCGCAAGCCCTTGCCGCACCCTGTGCTACTGGCAGACAAAACCGGCCACCTTTTGAAGCCATTTCTTGTGCCGGATGATAAACATCAGCTCAGACCATGGCTGTGTCACAGCGGAGCGACAGCCGCTCTGCTCAGAGCCTTAAACACACAACCTGCACCACCCCGCAGGCTGCCTCTGCTCCCTTCCTTCCTCCTGCTCCTCGCTGTCCCTCCTGGCCTCTGCCTGACCCCCACAACTCATCCGTGCTCGTTTCTCCTGGCTGCTGAGCCAATCCTTTTGCTGAACTTTTTCCCTCCATGCTGTTTCCTCCTGTTAGCTGCACCCAGCAATTCTAATATATCCCAGTCACTTGAGACTGCTGCTTTTGCTCCCGTGCCACGTTGGACAGATGCCCTATGGTCAATGTTCCACCAGGACAGCTCACTCTGCTCCTTTCCTCCATCTCCTCTCCCTTGTCAAAGCAGCGCTACAGACTCGCAATGCTGCAGCCTGCAAATCCCTCAGGTCAAAGCCTCTGCTCCCACCACCCTTCAGCCCACTCACGTGGTGTCAATGGTTCATTCAGACAAACTAAAAACTTCAGCAACAGCAGCCAAGGACTCTCCCACCCACCACATCTGCTCCTCTGCCTTTCTTCTGGCAACTCATGGGAAGATTTCCCAGCTCCACGTGCAGAGATTCCTACTGGCCTCTCTCTTTCCCACATTTCCTCCACCTCCCTGCCTGGCTCCCCTGGTCCTTTAAGTCCTCCTCTGCCTTCTGCCTCACTTTACCTACAGCTACAGCTTGGCTCTCCTCTCCTTGGATCCCCTCAGTAACAATCAGATGCCCTCTATGTCTGTGACTTCAACATTTTACTCTCTGTCCCCACAAATCCTGCCACGGCTCTTCCCAGTCCCCCAGGAGCCCCTAATGAGATGGTGACAATATACCGCCTGCCAGGATTCATTCCAGCCATCTGCTATCCATCGAGGTACTTTTACTGCACCTCTGGCTGTGCCATCCCAGCATCAGAGACAGCGCGATGGGGGAGTGCTGAGAACTTCAACAAAGGCAAGAGGTAATGATTAGAAAGGCTCTTGATTTGTCACAAGCCATCAGAGAGCTCTCTGACAGGGCTGATTTATACAGCCGATTTCAAATGGAAGACGAACAAGCACAGAGCAATGTGAAAATACTTGTGCAGGCCAAGCAAGCTATAAACATTTGCAAGGCGCATGCTTGCCTTAGGTTTCTTTTATCTCTTTAAGAGCCCGTGCCCCATGGTGCCTTTTATTGTCGCTGCACATGGAAGCAAGCCCAAAAGATCACTCTCAGAGTATCCCACAGAAACGAATCCTGTTTCAATCCTCTGTTGTAACAGGAAATGGGGAGATTTTTCTCTTCTGTTTATTGTTATTTGCTGCACCAACCAGTGCTTTGCTGAAGACTGCAAGGGGTCTTTTTGCTGCTGTTTGCTTTTAGAAGCGAGGAACAGTTGTGCTGAATCTTAGAGGTGGAAACAACTTGAGTTTCTCACTCCTGTGTCTCTGAACATACGTGGCACTGTCTTAAAAGAGCTATAATCTCCTCATTTCTGCTGAAAAACACAAGTGTTTGATAACCACATCTGCACTCTCACAGTGAGCCTGCAAAACTACTACATCTCAGATTTTGTGTTGATTTTTATCTCGTTCCAAAGGGAGGAAGGTGACGTTGGGGTCCCACCCCCACACAGGCACACATGACAACTGCTTTGTGGAACTTCCCCCCCAGGGATACTCACAGCTTGCTCAGGTTTTCCAGGCCTGTAAAGGCTCCGTTGGTGTCTTCTATTGTGCCCGAGATGTCGTTGTGGTCCAGTTCCCTAGGAAGAGAACAAGAGAGAGCTCAGCATCCATGTCTTGGTCCTAGGCTCACTGTTAAAAGCAAACCAAATAAAGGTTGAGATTGCCCCATGAAAAGCTTCCCATTTTCTCCTGACAGTGACCAGAAAAAGCTGCGTCCTGCAGCGAAGCAGCACCGAATGCTTTTCCCACACTGACCCACGCTGAGATGGTGCAATCCAAAACGAGCCCTGGCTTTCCTCAGCTGAAACTGTTTCCTGGGACAGCAGCAGTAGCAGATGGCTGCTTTTCTACAAGGAGGCTTGAGTCCTTTTCTAATTCTAAGCATCCAAAGAAATGGAGGAAAAGAAAGCAAAGTCCCAAAACGAAACTGTAAGATACAGTTGTCTTTAAATGTGAATTAAGACACTGTGAATTAAGATAACTTTGGCTAGTCCAATGTATAAGTGTATTTGCCTATAGCTATATCTTAGGAAGATGATTTGGTGCATTTTCTATGAAGCCGCATTTTTTTCTGGCAATGAACTTGAAAGCTCTTCAGCAAAAGCACCGTCATCCCTATGCAAGCCTAACTCTCTATAAAACCACTTTAAAAAAAAATGAGTAAGAATTCCTCTTTCAGACTTAGCTTCTTTTGGCTTTCAAAGTGACCATCAATTACAGGAGTCAAAGAGGTCTGAAGAAAAACAAGCACACAGAACAAACACAGATCCGCAAAAGCTGTTTAAACAGTTGGCTTAAAAATCCTTCCCTCCTAGCTTCAATTCCAGCTAGCAATGAATACCCAGCAACGCAGACAGGAATTCATCATTTCTGATGGTAAGTAAAAAGAAAGAAAAAAATAAATAAGGCTTTGTTGGTTTTGTCACATCTCTCTGATTTAGGACCTAGCAAAAAACCAGAAACAAAGCAAACTAAACCATCCAGATAACCCCCAGGTACTCCTTTCACACCTTTGCAAGATTATTATCAGAATATTTCCAGTTTAAATAGATAAAGACCAAAAAAGAAAACTATTTCCAGATCAAAGCCCGCTGCATTTTGCAGCATTCCAGACACGGGCATCACAGTGCTGCTTCTGCACCGTGCAGCACAAATATACAATAAAACCAGCAAGAGAACAGACATTTTTAAAATCCCACCTTTTTGGTATTGGGATGGTTTTCCCCAGCCAGGATGGGGCTCAGACTTCTCAGAACCTCAGCTGGCTGCAGTCTTTGCTTGTTTCTCGGCTTTGGTGTGTGAATGAAAGATGTGAAAGGAGATGGCCAAAAGCCACAATCCCCGCTTCTCAGCTGGCTCCAGCGTGAGACCTGAATCCTGAGTCCCTGGGGAACCCTGGCCTCAGCCAGCATCGCTGGGGACCTCAGGGTGATCTGTGGGTCTGTGCCAACGGGATGGATACAAACCCAGCATCCCCATGGGGTGTGGGTGTACATAATGCTGTGGTAGCATAACAGACAAGTCCAGGAGAGCCGCTTTGATGTGCTGGTGTTTTCAGTGCTGAGTGGGGCAAATACATCCTCTTGGAGCTAAGTTTCTACGTTTTCCCTGTGGTTGCCAAGCCAATTCCCCTTGTTCTGTTTGTTTTCTGAAGGGCAAATCCCTTCTCAGACATTTCTCCTCTTCAGTTCCACCATGGGCTACGGGGCTTTGGACCAGCAAAGCCTTTCCCATGGCACAGACAGACAAGTGGGAACAGCCTGTAGGAGCTCTCTGACACACACTTTTATTAATTGACTGCCACACATTGTGTTTTCTTGAAAAAGGTAAAGAAAATGGTATTGCTTGTTCATCCAGAGACAACTCAAAGGTTTAGTGTTAGAAAGGAGGAATAAAAACCTTTTTAACAAATGAGTGAAAACGGAGAGAGAGGGGGAAAAAAAGAGGGGTATTTTGGCCAGGCTCTCTTTGTATTCAAACTCCTCTCCCAGCCCCTGTTGCCAATTTCCTATTCTTTCTGGCTGGCTGAGCTTGAATGCTCACAGCCTTGTTAATCATTGTGCGCCCAGGTCTCAGGCCTGACCTCTATTTGAATAGCTCCACATTTCAGCAGTTTCACACCCACCAAAGGCTCCCCAACAATAGCCCATAATTAAAGCATGCTCGGCTCTTTTTCACCAGGTGCAGGACCCAATAGGCCTTTCTCTTTATTAAATTAGAGCTTGCTCACACACTCCCTTCTCCTCCTCCCCCCTTGGCCCTAGACATAAAAGAGGCTCCACATTCACTGCAGAGCAAAGAGCGCTAGCAGCTCCCCTTCCCCTCCATTTTTCTTTGGAAACCTTTAGTTCCGGTCTTGACAGCTGCCTCAGAGAGGTCCTTTACTGAATGCCCAGTGGCTGAAAGGCTTTGGCTTAAGTTTAAAAAAAAAAAAAAGGAAAAAAAAAGCAAACAAAACCCAAACTCGCTTTCCAGTCGCTGTGAACTTCAATAAAGGAAACAGTAAGATGCAAAAAGTACTGTAAAGAGGGGAGATCTTTCTGTTCCCATTTCCTTTTAATTACTCAGGCCACAAAAGGGCTTCTGAAGAGGAATAAAAGTATCAAAGTGTGTTTTTTTTCTTTGGAAGGAAGAATTAACTCGGCCTGGGAACTTGGACAGTGCTGGAACACTGGCTGTGAGAACTCTGTGGTGTGCCAGGTGGAGGTGCTGAGTCCACAGCCCCTGGAGAAAGGGAGAAAGCAGCCAGCAGCTCCGCAGGTACAAATAAGGGACACAG
>NW_010174920.1:19546-54891 GCF_000695765.1 Mesitornis unicolor
CGTGGATCCCCCATCCTCTGACCTTTCTCGGGCAAGGCCAGAGGTATCTAATGTAGCTCTTGGGCTCATTACGTAGTGTATAACGGTGCAATTCTAGAGCTGGCATCCCACAGGAGGTCAGACTGATCTGTCCAATGGCTTCTAATAGCTCTAAAATCTACAAGTTGCTGTCTTCTAGATTGCGAGATTCTCATTTCCAGTGTGACATTTCCAGGTATTACGTTGTGCCAGTAGCTTCGAAATGCAGAAGTCTCTGGTAAATGGGCATAGCCACCGCTGGGTGCATCATTCTGCAATTCAGTATTAGGGCACACGAAACTTTTTCTCCTGAAAAAGTGGCACGGCAACTTTCTTGTTGTTCAGAGGTTACCACAAAAATCAGAGCAACAGGACACTTCATGACCTCTGTGAGCCCAATTCTGCAGGAAGATTTCTGGTTACTGTCATGGTACCTGTAACAGCTTCCTGCTCCCATGGCTGGACCCAAGCCTGGGTGAAGTTTCATGTGTTGTTACATTTTGAGTATAATCGGATCCCAAGCCCAACCTCTGAATTTGTGGGTTTTTTTAATCAATGCCATCTTAGCCAAGGATTCTATATTTATTAATCAATTAAAAAAAGAAGTAACAGCACACAAAAATGCTCAATAGCACACTTAAGATACTCAAATTTCAGCACTGTCACTGTAAGGAATCATTCCCTCCTACTCCTGAGTGCAGAATGACCCAACAGAAACTGTCAATTTTTCTAAGAATTTCAACTAAAGTCAATATGATAGCAAGAAAATTCTGCTATTAGCTGAAGAACTGAAACCTCAGGGATTTTTGCTCAGCTGGGCTGGATTCAGGATCCTGTCCTATGTTCCTATAATTTTACTCTGGAGCCCCCTACTCTGAAAGCACCCTGCAACGATGAGCAGTCCAACTGCAGTTCTCCTAACTACTCTTTATTAAATATAATACAAGATCACTGAAGTTGAATAATGGGGTAGCATCACAACCAAGCAACATGTAGAGGAGTTTGATATTGAAGACACAGGCACCCAAAGCAACTGCAAAGCACACAGTTTCACAGACACAAGCTGTGGAGGGAAGATAGGTGTTAGCTGACAGAAGTGGAGGCAACTTACAGGACACGTAGATTTTTGAGTCCCTTGAAGGCACCCTCTGCAATATGATTGATGGAATTGTGGCTCAGGCGTAGCACGTGCAGTCCTCCGAGCTCTGCCAAGCTTCCCTCATCCAGCCTGGTCAGGTTGTTGTAAGAGAGTATTCTGAGGAAAAAACACCACCACTCCTTGTCAATCCAACCAGTACTTTCCAAACTCCTCTGTGCCAACCAGTGCCTGCCTCCCACGGCCACCTCAGGAGAGACAGCATGTACTGGGTGGATACAGAACAGCTTGATTAGGAAATAAGACTGCGGTCTGCAAATATTCCCACAAGATACCCATGGCTGACCGTAAGGGAGCAGGAAGCATTTGGCAGACCGTTCTAGGGAAGTCTTCTGTACAGGCAACAGAGAGAGGCTCCTCCAGAGGTGGATGAGAGCAATCAGCCAACAAGCAAGAGGGCAGCTATGGTGGGGAGAAGCTACTCTTCCTCCATGGCCTGTATGGCTACGTTAGGGCCTGGGAGCACCAGCACCCCCTCGGTCCCCAGATGCACAGGTAACCCAGAGATACCAGTCTTGGTTGTGCTCAATCCCTACTCCCATTTGGACTCCCCCCATGGCTTACAGGAAAAAGCAGTCCCCTTCTTCCCCACACTCTGCGAGGTGGAGAGCGATGTCAAACAGATGGATTTTGCAGTTCACACGCGCTCCTGGCAGGGTCCAGATTTCTGTCTTATCATTCTGCACTTGTGCACAGCGAGCCCCAGGCGTCTGGGTGTGGGTATCTTCACAGCCTGCTCCACCCCAGTCGAGAGCCAAAAGCATTTCACCACAAGGCAATTGAATGCTTCCTTTCATGCACAGGAAGGAGGTATCTGTTGTGAACCAGCCACCTTCCCTCCTGCTCTCCTTTCTTAAGGAATGTACGGTCTGCTTGAAATCTCCACTTTCAAGTGACTAATACTGGAGTGTTGGATTTTTTCTAGTTTTCCATCCATCTCTTCCCTTTGCCTGTATTATCTCTTGTTTTGGAGGTTTGTTTTTAAGTGCTACTCCTGTTACAGGTTGGAAGCCGGTAAGAAGAAAGCAGGGTGCAGATGAGGCTTCGGAGATTTGACAGCAAGGGCAGGGCATGGGAAGCCACAAGCCACTGCAGACACCTCACACAATATGCAACCACCTTGTAGGCAAGCAGTAAAGCTGCAGCATTGCTGATGTTAAGGCTCATCAAATCAGGACCCCCTGAGGCAGCAGCAGGCAGTCACTGCTGATCTGAAGCATCCACTCACAGCTCCCCACTGCAAGGATATTCCTCCCCATCTCTGGTGTCACTGCAGCTGGGTAAGGCCTGCAGGGCCACTGGCAGATGAGTGTGAGCAGCAACAGTTAACACTTGGTTTAAGTTGCCTGCAGAGTGACGTGTGGGGTATAAAACGTGGCACTCGGCTACATGCCACTGCTCACATTTTCTCAAGCTTATCTCTTTACAAAGGGCAGTTGCATAAGGTTTTTGAAAATAAGTCACTTCAAAAAATGTGAGGGTTTGGGCTGCTCAGCTTCTCAAGAAGTGCAGTTATGCAGCTCTGAGCAAGCACTGAAATCCTTCATTGTGCAGACAAGAAAAAAAATCCCACTAAGTTCCAAACCTCCAAATTCCTCTTCTAGTACTGCCTGTTAGTGAATCTGCTTAAAAATGTGTCTAGGGCTTGCATGAAAGCCACTGCAAAGCCAAAAACCTAAGTCAAAACAGATACATACTCCGAAATACTGAGAGTGTCGTTTCCTTGGCAAACGAGCTGTCTATCTTTTAGCTGTGAGTGGGCAGAGGGGAAGCTTTGGAAAAAATTCAGCAACGATTAATGAGTTTGAAGAAGGTATGGGACAACATTCTTTCATTCCTAAAGAAGTTGTAGCGTTAGTTATGAAGAACTGGCATCTGGTCAAAATTATGTCCTCACCTGCGATTAAAGAATTTGGCTTAAAAAAGTGTTCAAAAGTAATCCTAAACCGGCTGAGATAAAAAAAAAATAGTTCCTTTTGATTCTCCACAAGAAGTTCCTGCCACAACCGGTGAAGGCACGTTCCCCTCTCGTCCTGACATCACCTCCAATGGAAGGACAGCAGCAGCCTTCAGAGGGCTCTCCACAGCTGCAACCAGGTGGAAGGTTTCAGAGCACCTGGCAGTGGCTTCCTTCAACACGCAAGGGCTCTGCTTCCTGCCAACGGGACAGGCCAACTTGCAAAATAGTGCATTCCCCTCCTCAGCAGTTTGGATTATCTGGGTTGAGAGAAGTCAGCAGGTCTCTGCTGTCGCCCCTGCCTTCTCATCTGTCTTCCTCTTGTTAGCTTTTACATCAGCCCAGAGCCTTGGGGTCACGTTTTGTCCCAATAACTGACGGAGAGAAAATTCACCCTTCAGATGACCACTTTCTCCCTCAGCACAGACAAGCAGGGGTCTGGCCACCTCTCCTGGGTCAAAGACTTTGCAAATTCATTCTCTGTACAGCCACAGACCATGTTTTCTGACTGCCAAAACCCAATGGATTTAGCAACAAGGAAGGTGAGCAAGGATCTTTTACTGAGGAATGAAACGTACACATTCAAAGACGTGGCAGCCCAGATGTATCTAGTGCTCCCTTTCTTCACCCTTCCATTTCAGAGCAGACCTCTCCTACAAGCGCTCTTTGGCTGTGGGAGTTTCAGTTAGGAGTATCTGATGGCTCCCTGCAGCACCCTTACCCTAAAGGCAACACCTGCAAGAGCTTGTACTATTTTGCAGAGATGTGTGCTAACACCCACATAATCGCCTTTTGAATCTCAGCTGATGTCGTCTCTGGCCTCACACTCCAGCATAATCCTGTTTGTCAAGCCAAACACACCCCAGTGGCTCCCACCACCTCACACCACCTGGCACTTCCCAAATCTGCTCCATGCTGCACCAGGGCAAGCGAGTCCTGCACTGGGTTTCTGCAGTTACTGCCGAGGATGGCCTCTAAGCCAGTACAGCTCTCCATGAGCATTTCTTGTTGGCAAGAGATCCAATCCATCCCTGACAAATAAAGGGCTGTATGACATGCAACCTCCCCTCTAAACCTTGAGGGTTTGCAAAGACAGTGTCAGGTAGAAAAGACAAGCATAGTTCTTCCTAAAAGAGCACTGATGTCAGCTCTGCAAGACACAGATGGGGCTCACCCAACCCATTTGACCCCAGGCTGAAAAAAGACTTCAACACGGGCACCAGATACTGGGTCCCTGAGAGCAGAACACACCCAGAGCTGTGCTACTGACCCAGTGCAGTGATCTGAATTGGGTTATCCTAAGTGCCTTAGGAAGGCACACTCCCCTTTTCTGATGCTTCACATGTAAGCAGAGCACAGGTGGAGCACAGTGCTGATTCTGATCTGTTGCCCTGCAGATTTCTCCACTGACATTACATTAATCTAGTGAAATATCACTTGAGGATCTGCACGGGAAGGAACTGTAGCTGTCTACAGCAGTGTGCCAAGCAAAGGAGCCCTTTAGGCATGGGCAGTTCCACAGCAATTTGAAAAATTAGGTAATTAAACTATCACAAATGTATTTGACTAAAACAGAAATTAAAATATTTCCTTCTGCCCCACAAAAATAATCTACATCTGAATGAATGATTTGGATTCAAGAGAAAATCACAAGTGGTCACTGGGCTAATATGTTAATTCTACAGCTACTAAATTTAAAGGAATGACGTGCCATGTCCACCTATCTCTGAATCCGCATCCCAGAAGACTCACAGCTGGGTAGGCAGATACCAACCTTTAGTCTGAGTCTAGAGTGAGGCCTCTGAAAGCAGGAAGCTGCTTTACCGTACTGCTTTTTGGTGGATAGGAGAATCCCTAACAATGTTGAACAAGGGATTTCCGAGCACCAAGCAGGATGAATTACAGTTCCGCTAACCACATGTGTCAAGCTCTCCAAAGAAAAAAGTGAATCTTTCCACAGTCCCACCGAGGGGATGACAGCTACTTCTGTAAATACTGCAAGCGCCCATGTGTGTCTCCTCAAAAAGGCATTATAGCAGTGCCACAGACCCAAAAGGCACTCTTGTGGGGCTGTCCTCAGCAGCAAGGCTTTCTTTCATTTATCAAAGAGGCTGTATTCACAGCTGGAAATCTCAGGAGAGCAGAGTCAATGTATTTACTTTTCAACAACTGAGCTCTACAGGAAGGGTAAAGTGTAAATGGGAGAAACAAGGAGCACTGCCTCTAAAGGGCCAAATCTCTGCTGGATAAAAACAGGATTGTTCTTTGTAAATACAGAGGATAAAGCAAAGCTTCCTTCAGACTGTACAGTCATTACATGGCAAGCCGTGCATGTCTTGTAACCAGCTAGCTAAAAAAGCGTTGGCAAGCCGTAGATCACAAACTCTCCAGGTCTTCTGGCACTGTATACTTTTAGTGGGTTCCAGTCTTTGTTTCTGGTGCAAACGTATTTTAATCAGGTGCTCTGAAGGTCATAACATGAGTAACACAGGCATCACTTAGGAAGCTGCAATTTCTGCATTTCTACAGGTTGATACAACAGGAAAAATCCTCTCTCCCCTTTTCTGCCAGTGTTACACGAGCATCAAGCCCTGCCCAACCAACCCCAACACAGACCAACTTACAGCTCGTGCAGCTTCTGACAGAAGCTCCAGCCATCGGGGTTGATGCGGGATATGGAGTTGTTACTGAGGTGAAGCTGGTGCAGAGATGAAAGGCCATAGAGAGAGCCACTGTTCACTTCCGTCAGGCTGTTATACTCCAGGTGGCTGTGGAGAAAAATCAGAAGGAACTGACAGGTAAATTGGTGAAATGCTGAAGAATTTCCAACAAGGATTGGGATTTCGGCCACTCCTACACACCTCTCTACATACCCATGTGGGTACATGCATGTGTGGGTATTTCTTGTGCAAGCAAAGGACAGAAATTAAGGACAACATGAAGGAAATGCCAGAACGAGCTGTGACTCAGAGGTATGCTCCACTGTAAGTAAACTGGGCTTAAAGCATCCCATTCAAGTTTCTGTTTGCAGAGTCTCAGTTGTTGACAGCAGCATCCAGAAACACGCTGTCTCGATCACCTGTGACCTTACAAACACACTTGAAAGCGAATCACACTGGAAGTTTCAAGAATTTCTCTGCAATGACTATTCAATTTGCTCTCTGGTTTGGAAAGAACACATCACTGAGATAGACCAGTGTGGTTTCTACATATCCCAAGAGGCAGAATAATCAGGTCTGCAACACAGAGTTTCTATGCATCAGTCAAAATTAATTTGCAGAAGCCACACAAGCTTTTATTTAAAGACCAGCTGAGATCTTACTGAATGTTCAAATCGTCAAACTTTCAAAGAAATATGCCACAGCTTAAAAAAATAGGACTTTTTTTATTGACCACCTGGTAAAGCAATGAGCTTTAATAGGCTCTGACGGGAGTCTTTGCTAAAATATGCAGAGAGGGACATGATAGCAGGTGAAGTCTAGGCTGTTTAAGAGAAAAGAGCTCATCTCTGCAACTTACAGAACTTGCATCTTGGCCAGACCCCAAAAAGCCCCATCAGTCAATTTGCTGATGTTGTTGCGCTGGAGTTTCAGGACTTCCAAGCTGTCCAGTCCCTGGAACGTCAGGCCCTCAATCAGGCGGATGCGATTCCGGTTCAGCTCCCTAAAAATCACCAAGGCCGTACAAGTTTATTAACTCTCAGTCCTTTCTCATGAAATCATCTCTGCAGCACACAATGGGGACAGCAATGCCAACAACTCCTCTGTCAGTGGTTCCCAGGAGAGAGCAGAAGCGCACCGGAAATTTTCAATCCCACAGCCAGCCAGGGAAGTCAGCATCCGTGATCACTAAATAAACTCACTACAGGGAAATAACAGAGACAGGGAGGCAATTCCTCTTCAGCCCTCCTCTCTCCGCATTTCTTTTAAGCCATTTATCCTTTTCATCAATTTTCACACTTCATCCTCTCTCAAGCAGAGACACCATTTGAATACGGTTAAGTATCAGCATTAGTTCCCTCATAATCCCTTGTTTTTACAGGACCTGTGCTGAATGTGCTCTGAAACAAGCGGGTGCCATAAGAACTGAGCCCAAGAGGAAATTTTATGGCTGAGTCTGAAAGGAAAGCTTTCAGTTCCCCTAACAGATTTCACCTTTTTTCCTATTATAACAACTAATAAAGAGCGAAACAAGTTGTTTCCAATAACAAGACAGTCTTAGTATTTTGTGTATACAAAGACCTCCAGCTTCATTCGTTAAATTTCTTTTCCTTTATTTTTCTTTTCTTCCCCTGCAGGGGGAGGAACCCCTAAATTTTGGGAATACTTTTTTTCTGAATAGCAATAGAAACACCATCACAGCATGCTTTACCAACCCATACCAAACAATCTTATGGACTGGCAGACCCAGACACACCAGGTGAAAACCCAGTTCCACAAAGCTGGTAGAAAACTTCATGAATGCAATGCACTGAAGCTGAAGCTCTTAAAACAGGCATCTTTCTGCACATACAAAACTCATCTAAGAGTAGCTCCCTATTAAGTGCTTGTGCTGAAGAAAATGGTGGAGGTTACAACATCAGAACTTGTTTTGGAAAAGATGAGGAACCCATAGAAACTTCAAGCTTACTTTTTAACTGCCTAAAAACCAATGTTGAGCTTGCACTCGACTGCAATTAAAGTCAAGTAACCAATTAAAAAGTTTGCAGGCATAGACTCTTGCCTTTCTGCACTTCCTAGGTTACGAGTGAATTGCGCTGTACCAGGAAAAGAACTGTACACAAATTCTACAGCACTCTGAGCCTGTATAACTTGCAATTCATTCCTGTTTAGCTATAAACAACCAGCTGTGAGACTGTCTTTAAGAGCACCAATTACTCCAACCTTCAGTGAAAACTGCTTTCCTAAACAGACTGAGTTGACCCTCATTTTATTACAGTTTTGCATATGATACAGGTGAACACAATGGATTACAAGCTCTCAGTAAACTCAAAACTGAGAGGCCACAGACTCGAGATGCATATGCTATCGTGCCAGCGTTCAATCCCAAATTTGCTATACGTCCTACATGTATGCAAGCACCCCCAATCCTTAGACACACCTTGGCTTAAGGATTTGTCACATCTACGTGTCCCCATGCAGCTCCTGCCATACAGACTGCAGGCAGGACAACAACGTTTGTTAACTCAACTAAAGTGCTGCTTTCCCTTCCTAAATATCACCACACAGTTTAACAACCTTCCCTCATTGCTTTTTTATTGCCACATAAAGACACCTGTGTGGTCCTGAAAAACTAATGTGGTAGCTGAGCTGTGTCACTGGCAACAGAAATATCTACCAAACCTCTCTTACACCACAGACACCAGCAGCTTTCAAGGGAATGGATTTGTCTTACGCTGTCAGGTGTACAGATGCTGATGTCTGCTGCAACATCCCTCCTTTCCCACCTGACAGCCTGAAAAAACAAGTTACCAGACAAAAAAGACCCTCTCCCCACGTGTTTTACTAGGTGCTGGCAGAGGACTACTGCATAGTGTATTCTAAGTTTTACAGACAGCAGGTGAGAAAGGGTGACATTTCGTGTGTATATCCTCAGGGACACTTTCTCACCATAAAGTGTGGCTGAGCTTAATTAAAGTGCACATTTCTACTCACAGTTGTGTTAGCCTGGGCAGCCTGAACGCCTTGACAGGAAGCTGAGTGATCCTGTTTTTACTCAGACGAAGCGTTAGCAGGGATCGTGACAGACTATCAAAAGCACCAGGCTCCAAGGTGCTGATTCTGTTGCTCCCCAGGTAGCTGCAATAAATCACAGCAGAAAAATGAACAGTTCTGTCAGAAATCTCCTTTTATCAGCATTTGGTTGAGTCTCCAGACAGGCTGGTGCAATTACAGACATGGGTTCAAACCAGTGAGATTTCTGGCTGCACAAAGATCACAGTGCCTGTCCTAGAGCCATGTAACCAATGTCGAGATGTGCTGAGCACTTCCCAAGAGCTCCTCCATACCCTCTTACTTCAGCAAGGCAATTGGGAGTGGAAGCCAGAAATCTGAGAATATTCAGGACAACTCTTATTTATTCCCCATTTTTCCCTCAGCATTTGTCCCAGGGTCTTACTTAGACCCTCATCTTTGCCACAGAGGCTGTTTTTACAGGACAACAGGCAAACATCAGTCACAACACCACTCTCTCACATCCTCTTAGAACCACAAACTTTAATGCAAGCAGATGATCTGTCTGCATCTCTTCCTAAAATACAGATTATCTTATGCTTCCCTGAATAGGCAAACATCCCTATTATGTCAATTAATAATAATAATAATGTGCATTCTTTACAGATACATCAGAATCAAAAAGACAGAGCTCAAGGAGTAACCTGACAGTAGTGACAACGTGCTGCCTTCTAACTCTCCTTTGCACTTACAATCCTGACAAATAACCCCATACTTCATATGTTCATGCCCTCCCCTTTTTTTATAGCAGGTTTGAGGCCCTTTTCTCTGCTGTAGTAACTCAACAAAAGCTGTTCCCAAAAAGACAAACTCACAGCTCCTTTATGTGAAGTCCCTGTGGAAAGCAGCCGTTTCGGATTTCCATGATGTCATTGAAACTCAGGTCCAACGTTTCCAGGGCAACGTAGGGCTTCAGTTGGCTTGCTTCAACGCTGCGGATCCTGTTGTGATGCCTGAAACAGTCAGGAGAAGAAACAGAGACAATTTAGGTCTCTTGGAAAACCAGAGATACCTAAGGCTGCAGCAGGCTGGTCCCTGAGCTCACACACTCAGACTTGCAGTGCTGTTTCAACAGCTGATGGAGGAGAAACCCACACCAGAGAGATCTTCCCTAATCTCTGTGGTGTTGCTATGGCTGGAGGGGCGAGCTCACAGAGATTTGCAAGCTTCCAGACACTTCTCCTGGTGTGCTACAAGACGTTTTCCTTCTATAGGATTACTGACTCCGTTCATCAGTTTTTCTTCCAGCAATCTGGGCTTGGTCTCATACAAGTCTGCACTTCCAGAATGGATTTGTTACATGCAAGGACTGCAGGGCTGGATTTTAATCTTGCAGACAAGGAGTACCAATCAGTGGTTTATGGATTTTAATTCCACAGGCAAGGAGCACTGATCAATGGTTTAAGCTACCTGTCAATGGTTTACACAGAGGATAGGACACAGATGAGTAAATATGCTCTCAGCAGAACTTACAAAACGTTATCTCTGTAACTCCTGAGGATTCTTCTGAAAACTCCCAGCTTTAGACTATGTTACCATGATTTGTAATAGACAGAAATACTGTAAAAGGGCTTGCAAACGTTCTTGCAAATGTTTCCTCATTTTTGCTACTTCTGTCCAACTGTAGCGTTAGGACAGCTCTGCAGTGCCAGTGCTCTGCCCAAGCACTGACTACAGGATCAAACTCTATAACCACTGCTGTCTGCTGCCGTACCAGTGCCAGTCTGAAGGACTCAAGCTGATGTTTTTCTTTAGAGAAGGCACTACAGGCTGTTCTCAGGGTTTCTGCGGCCATCAAACAGTTAAATACCTCTAGACCTCAGCTGTACTGAGCAAGGTCTAACTAAAAATCCCCTGAGTCCTTTCCTCTGACTCCCTCTCTGGCCTGAATCAGTAGAGGGAACAGTAACCAATTACATAAATACACGGCGCGTTAGTCACAAGAAGTGGAGCACGTGCCTGATGTGAATTTAGACCAGTCACTGATATCACTGGCAAGGCTGCGAGTGAGGCACTCCAAACACAGACGCTCACCAGACATCCGAGAACTTGCTGAATAATACGAGATAGGAGAGAAGGTTCAGATAAATCCTGTGCCTGAATCTGGCCGGTAACCCCCTGAGTAACCAGGAGGAGAGACAGCAGCCAGGGAAAGCACTCCTGAATGCAAACCAGGACGTCCTGGCTCTCCCAACATTGCATCGGCAATCTGAAACAAAAACCTGCGGGATAAGCTGACCACAGCCTTGCAGGCACTGGAGCGGAAGGGTTGGAGGAGCCAGGCTTCTCCAGCCCCAGGGGTTCAGACAAGCCGCTTCCAAAGAAAACCTCAGATCCCAATAGCACAAGGCAAGGGACCTGCTCCCCGCACCATGATCCCCTCCTTCACCCTCCCCGTTATTAAAACCAGATTGTTTCACCACCGCATTCACTGGTGTCTGTAGCAGGGAGAGGGTAAAACTGCATCCCCAGAACTATTTGCTTGCTGGAGAGTCGCCCTTTAAACAGCCAGTACTGACCCTCGCTTACATGGGGGAAACAGTCGCAGAAACGCTGCTTTAACTAAATCATTTAATTACTCCTTAATTAATTCAGTGCAGGCTCACAAAACACTAAGAACAAATTTTACACCACTCTAGCAGTGTGCTGCTAATGTGATGCAAAATGGCATCCCGAAAATCAAAGGAAAATCATAACTTATGTTCCCCCAACTGGTTATTCCAGGGGTTAGAGGTCTCCACAACCACAAACTGTATAAAAAGCAATGATATGGCTACTAACCAGCTGACCAATATTCACTGACTGCTAGAAATAAGGACTGACTTTTCACACCCATGCACGTAGTGGAACAGAGGTCCAGTGAATTTATACTACAGTGAGACTAAAGTACAGGAAAATTCACTATGCCCAGAATTTTGTGACCTCCATAAACTGAACGCATGGGTGAGGAGAATTTCTCTTCCCCAAGGACTGGTTTCTTTTGCAATGAACTCGATTAGTAGAATCAGCAAGTTCAAAAATTCACTCTTCTTTCCTTCTCAAGAGAGTCCCTTAAATGCGTGTGTGACCCCAGTTCAGGAAGGTACCTCAATGCAGACGTAAGTGAAAGCAAACCCCAAGCATGTTTTCCGGAGCTCTCCTGAAGCAGGGGCTGAGAGTTCAACCGTGATCTCATCTGCGTTGTGATGGCCGAGAGGAATCTGGCCATAAATTAACAGGAAATGAAGGCTTGTACAAACGAACGTGGAGAATCTATAAATTACCTGACAATCCCTGCGCAGGGCAGCTGAGTCTGCGAGGGACTGAGAGCACAGACAGATTCTGGACATGAAGTGCTCTTCGGAAGCCAATGTGATTTTATTTTAGTATTAATATTTCTGTGCTTTAGTTGCTCAATGTGTATCCAGTCTGCCTGCCTGCCAGATCTCCCAGCCCATCCCAGAAGACAAGACTTTACAAAGGGAAGAAAAGGACAAGAAAGAAGTACTTTGAGCTGTGTTTGCAGTCTCCAGGTGACTTCTGTCCATTTGCCTCTTGCTTTTCATGTGCTACAGCTGGCAGCTCAGATGGATGCGTTATTTCACACAGGAAAAAACCAGGCTCCTTTCTCTCTCTGTCTCCTTCAAACATGGGCAGACTCCAAATGTAACTCTCGGCTCCAAACACCATCTCCAGCCAGTCCCAGCTGGGGAATGTCAGCCAGTTTGCTGCGCAGCACTGCACCCTCTCAAAGGACTGCACTTCAAACAAAACCAGCTCGGCTGACTTTTCCTATACACAGCGTGCGATATGAACGCAGCATCGGCCAAACGTTTCACTAGCTTGATTACATTTTCTTTTTCAGTCTTTCAGTAAGAGCTGAAATGTGATTTAACCCTTCCTGTTATGACTTGGACCCTTCCAGCTCCTCCGCCTTTGTTCCCGATCTCGTTGCAATGGTGTTTTAGGCCCAGTGACGTTACGACTTTGCCTCTCCCCTTTAGTCATGAGTGACTGGAAAAAGGGCTGGATTTTTCCCAACTAGCTCCTTAGTTTACACTTCCTTGGCTTCAAAAGTGACAGATCAGATTCTAGTACCAATTGCCGAAACCAGGCTTTAAAGCACAAATTATAGGTGCTTCCACAAGCAATTTGCCTCCAGGTGCCTTTTCCTCTGCCCACTCCTTCAGTATCACAACCTGGAAACAGCTTTCCCCATCTCAGCCAGGGTTACCTCAAGAGTATACGATGACAGGGCTTCAATGTGAGATTGAGCAATTAGAGCCAGAGCAGGAGCCAAGTCTCTCAGTTTCTATTCCCAGCTCTGGCACTGACTCATCTGCCTTGGGCAAGTTTCTTAACCCCTCTCTACCTCTAGTTTACCCAATTGTACGGGCATACACTACTGAAATGTGATGCTGCAGGACTGCCTTCACCAAGGACTAAGGATCTGCAGTGAAAGCAGCTCAAGTGAAAAAGAATAGGAACCAAACCTCCATTGAGGTTTGCTCATGAATATGAGAGGATCTGGCTAAAACAGTTGAACTTCCCAGTTCATAGCCAACCTCACTCCCAGAGACATTTGCAGCTAACACAGCTCTTGAACTGTAACAGCTCAGCACCAAACTAAGGTAACACCAAGCCAGCACTGGATTTACTTTCACACCAAGCTGCATACCTACAGCACTTGGTCAGGACCTCCTTTGCCCTCAGGTCAGCACCAGCTACAGCCGAAAACTGACAGAGGAGAGCTGAGGAAAGCCACTCGGGTCAACACCCCGAGGTACTGCAGCCCCTTAGTCCTTGCACTTTGCACTGCTCTTGAATAGAGCCCTCAGGATTACGGGAGATTTGGATTAACCTCTGCCAGTTCCTTGCTGAACCAAACCCGTGAGGACCACATCAGGAAGCAACCGCTCGCTCTGCGCTCCTCCGGGCTGCTGCGAGACAGAAAAACAAGCAAAATGTTCCAGTGAAGCCAAAGCGTGTTTGGGTTTGCTCTAAGTCAGGAGAGAGCCGAAGGGGGTGGCAGGAAAACAACAGGTGGCACAAAGTCAAAAGCTTGCAGCATTTCCAGGAATATCAGCTTGTATTGTAGAGGTAATGTTACACTTTAATCCCGGTGGGTTTCCTCGTTCGAAGCGTCTTTGCGAATATTTATTTGATAAACAAGCTGTGAAACATTTTCCACTAGACCTAATAGGAGAAGAATTCACCTTCCTCTTTGCAGCGAGCCTGGCCTTTGGAGAACACTGATCAGTTCAATTTAGACCATGGCTTCAAACCACTCGTGTGAAATCAGTGCTAAACGTGCTGCTTTGTTGTTTGAGCCACATTCACCTCCTCTCAGCAGCTGCCCTGAGAAAGCTGACAGCAGAAAATCAAAGCGAGCGGACCCTCAGATGGGAATGTACGAGGGGCTTTGGTCGGAGCGATTTAACCACGATCAGCACAAAACCTCCCGCTTCAGACAAAGCTTGAATTAAGGCAGCCCTTGCTGCTGCGAGTCTGCAGCGCAAATGTGCGGCGTGAAGAGAGAGAGAAGTCACAAGCTTGGCCTTCATGTCGGGTCAGCTTACAGAGCTGGCTGGGCTCACAAAGGAAAAAAACCCAGCTGAAACACAGCAAACCTATTAAACCAGCACCTGTTATAGGCATCAAAAGTAAAATCAGGCTGCTAAAGAGAGGCTCCACACCTCGGGTAGGGTTCTATTAATATGCAAGCACTTTTTTAAAGTTAGCATACGAGAGAGATCACAAGACTAGAAACAGATTAAAAAGTTCAGGGTCTGGTGAGTATTTCCATACTGGGAAAGTATTGAAGAAATCAAATACTAGAGCCAGAAAGAGTTACGGGGTTTGCCGCTGAAGGACAGGCAAGGTTTGGTGTCAGACAGGCCACGCAAAGAGCCAGATTAAAGGCACCAGAGCAAGAGAGTGACCACATACGCTGTGCCAAAACCATGCCTGGAATTACCAGCTCTCCTTCTCAACTCAGAGAAGATGGAGTTTTAATACTGATCCTCCCAGAAACATGAGAGAAGATTCAAGACATGGGTTCCTATGCTCTCACCTTAGATGATCTGCCCTCTAATTGCAGCCCATCACTCACTACACACAAAAAATAATCTAAAAAAAATATATATGTAATTTCAGAGTGGAAATTGCCTGAGCAATTTTCCTGACAAGGATGAAGGGGAACTGATAACATGGAAGATGTGTTTGTGTTGACAACAGCAGTAACATCAATGTTTCTGTTTGTTCTGGTCACATTATCACAATCAATAACTGAAGTCCCAAGAGCTTCTTGTTAACATAAGGAAAGAAGGAAAGAGAATGTCACTGTGACCTGAGCATCAGCTTTGACTCAAAGTCCATACAGTTTATCAATACACAACTTTTTGCATGATTTTAACACATTACACGTTTTATTTTTCTTTCTTCTTCCAAAGACTTTTATTCCAGGAAGATTCCTCTGCTGTACAGGAACTTGTGAGAGATCTGCTTTGGAGCAGTGGAGGTGTCTCCAACAGCAGA
Organism: Mesitornis unicolor; assembly: GCF_000695765.1. NCBI lineage: Eukaryota > Metazoa > Chordata > Aves > Mesitornithiformes > Mesitornithidae > Mesitornis > Mesitornis unicolor. The sequence continues at coordinate 34,926 of NW_010174920.1, forward strand.
TGAAGTGAACCCACAGGTGAGATGCTGGAAAGCTGTGGCACATCATCCCTACATACAAGACCTTGCCTGGAAGACAAGTGCATAAGCCCCTGTGCTTCCCAACTGCTCTGGGAAAGCCCCACAAGGTGTCTGACACTCAGCCCTGCCGTATCAGCCTTGCCAAAATAATCCATGAGGCTCGAGATGTTGTATCACCATAAAAATGTGCATTTTTGTCCAACATAACACACTATTTGCTGATGGAAACAGCTCCATGGTGCTTTTGGTAAGGCTGCACAGGTTACAATGTGGGCAGGAAACAGGGATGCATGGAAGCAGCCCCCACTTTCCTCAGATCCTCTTAGTTGCTCCTTCCCAGAGGGATCCTGGCTGACTCTCAGGCTGTGGCAGACCCAGCTCTGTTTGTTCAGGTGTTGCAGAGCAGTGGCAGCCCAAGCAGCCACTGCATTTTAGGGTCAATCACACACAAAAAACACCCCAAACACCACCCAAAAACACAACAAAAAACCCCTACCAAACAAAAAACATCCCCCCAAAAAGTCTAGTGTAGTTTTTACAGGTACCCTACCTGTTCCTTAAAGGTTTACACACTCTGAGTCTGCCTGTGTGCATTTTCCCTCCTCCTAGTACTCCTTCAGAGGAAAGCCTTTCTAAGGTGCAGAAAACAAGATCTGTGACCTCTTTACATTGTTTTTGTTTGAAACTGTCATGTGTAACCATAGAACAGAATAGGCTGACAGAGCTACTCCAACTATATCAAACCATGGCAGAAAGTTCAGAGACATTTCCACAGCTGCATGAGTACATGAGTTTCAAAATCAATACAGATTTCAGGGGGCTTTCATTCATCAGGTTATGTTCTCTCCTTGTGTTGGTGGGTTAAGATGGACCAGCATGAAGCAAACTACCCATAGCTATTTAAAAATGTTTATTTGGTTGTAGTGATTTTTCTTTTTCAGGGGAGAAAAAGCAATGCAAGATTTCATGGTGAAGTGACTGCATTTCTGCTCCAGGTCACGGAAGCAGTGTGGGAGATGCAATTTGCTCATTCAATCCTTTGGACCTGGAGCAACAGGTACCTACAAGGCAAGTCAGTGGCACTGCAGAGGGCTGGGTTATGAACTCCTTATTCCCACAAGCAAATCATTACTCACAGAAATAGCTCCACTGCAGTCAATGGGACAATTGTGACAATGGACACCAGTGTGAAGGGCGATGTTTTCAGTATCTATCAGGGCTACCCTGCGGCCACCCATAAGGCCAAACTCGTCTGCCTCTCACACTGATGGACTGCAACCACCAACCCCAGTGTGGTTCAAGTGTGGCCTCAGAGCATCCTTGGGTACCTAAACACGGGCAGATGCTGTCCTCCTGCCAGCCACGCTCTCATAGCTGATTTGATGAACATTCATTAAGGGCTTTTATTGGGTTCAGTATGAACTGCATGAAGGAAAGCCTGTCTTCTAACATAACTGTTATTGATACATATTCTCATAGGGTATTTCTGCACTAGCAATGTTTATGGCAACTTTGACATGTTACATGACCCTACACTGTGTGTTACAGCCACTGAGGTAAGCGATGTCATTTTTAAAAGCTCTCTCCCTCTCTCTGATCTGCATTTACTCTCACTAGAGTTTTTTGACTTGCCAATATTTAATTTTTGGATTTTTTTTGCAATATGCAACTTCCTGAGCCTTTGGCATTCAATCCCATTAGCAGAGTAAAACATGTGGCACAAACAAGATTGGAAGTCAGTCATCTTTAAAAGGGAGGCTGCCTTATCTCCTTGGCAGATTGCACAGCCTGTTACATGACATCAAAGCAAATCAAGATTCCTGAAGACAAGACGGGCTCTGTTATGGGCACAGTTCCCCCATGAGCAACAGGGTGGTTCCAAAAGGACCAGTTTCTGCTCTCCGCTGGTTACACTGGATGTTTCATGAAGACTGTACTCCACAGAGGCTTTTTAAGTGGTGTATTCAGAAAGATCCATTAAAAAAGTTGTGCAAACCATCTTTCCTTGTCTGTCCCAGCCTCTCTGTAAGGAGCTTTCCTGAACTTTTACAAAGTCGTTAAGAGAGCACAACCTTGGCTCCCTGTGTGCAGCGCTACCTCAAATCATCTCAGCAGTGATCTTCAGAGACACTGCGTGCACCCCTCAACGGGATGATGCACCTGCTGGGGTCGGGGACCTTCAGCAGGGGCTGCACAACTTGTGACACGGTTTGGCCAGTACTCTAGCACGGGGGAGGGAGAGCACCTCTAAGTCACTGAGCATCATCAGTGCTGGTTTGGAAACAGCTCATTTGTGAACACTCACAGCTGTGCTACTTTTTCACCCCCTTCTCCTCCAGCTCTGTCCAAAACCACTGCTTGTCACCCTCCATCCTCTCTCATTCCCTGAGCTGTGTTCTACACCTTATACCCTTGGGCTGCTACTCTCTTGCTCTACCATTGCCTTTTCCTCTTCCCCTTCTACCTCAAGGGTTTTCTTCTGCATCAAGTTTGTGATGAGGAGGAACAGACACCAAGCATCAGATCCAGCCCAGATGCCAACTGAAGTAGCCCAGATGCCAACTGAAGTAGCCCAGATGCCAACTGAAGTAGCCCAGATGCCAACTGAAGTAGCCCAGATGCCAACTGAAGTAGCCCAGAGCAGAGGCTGGAGCAGCTATACCCTATACCCACTCCCAAGCAGACACAGAAGACTCTTCTCACTTCCACTGCAGGCAAGTTTTGTGCTTCTCATCAACACAGGCAGTGTCTTCATTTGAAAGCCAAGAGGGTCCAGGATCACAAGGCATGTAGGCACTTTTATCCTTAATCCTGATGCTGATTTTAGTCTCTTTGTGTAATAAATGATCAAAGTGAAGAAGATCCACCGCAGCCTAATCAGTGCATGTGTTTTGTGGGTGGCTTTGTTTTGCTTTTGTCTCTCTGCAGGAGCGAGGAGGGGAAAATACACAAGCGGAGAAGCAATTTAAGTGCAAACCAAATGTAATGACTCTGCCTGTGATGCTGGGACATTATTCCAAGCTGTAATTACAAGCAGACCTCTTTCCCGATAGCATGCACTATTTGAGCCTGAAAGCCACAATGTGACACAGGGGATGTAACTACACCAGAGCTCAGACCCTGATGCTAAGGGCAGGTAAATAAAGGATTAACACACAGGAATATGTCTACTTTCCAGAGTCTCATGGAACTGTAGGAGAAATTGCTAAAAGATTTGCCCCTTGAAGAAGGCAGTGGTTGGAGAAACATTTTTGACTGGGCAGTCAAGCTCCTGTTAACACCTTGGTGATGCAGATAGGCTGCTGGTTCGGCTGTTCCAACACAACATACACTTGTGCCTTGGTGAAAGGGCTTATCTGGCTTGTCAGTAAGGTCATCAGAACAGGGACAGCCTCCAGGCAGGCTTCCCTGGGAGCTCTGCTTAGCTGAGACTGTTCAGCCTGCAAAACAGAACAGGTCCTGTGTGGAAAAGCAATGGTCAAGTTCAGAAAGTAAATAGCTCTTCTTAACAGTTCTAGGCACCCTGTATTACTAAAGGATGTCAAGTAGGAAGGGTGGCTTCAGGAAACAGCAGAACAAGGTGTCAAAAGATCCAGGGAACAGAACATTTCAGCTCTTCAGTAGAGCTGCTATGGTGCTAAGCCAGGCTGGTATAAAACATCACGATCAGCTCTAGCTTCTCCAGAGCAGATCTTGTAAAATCAATGGTGAGCATTTACCACCACTTAGCCAGTAAGTTCTTCAGTTCCTCTTCTTTTGAGAGGACAACTGTCTCAAGAACATTATCTGGAGGGGAAAAACTCCACCACCTTCAATGAGACCACCAGAAAGTGTTCCTTTTCCAGGGCACCTGAAGAGTGTCCCTTTCCCTGGCTGTTTATGCTATTCATCCCTCCATGTGATCTGCAGTATATGGATTGAACAGAAGGAGGTATTTAAAGTCTAAATAACAGTGAGCCATTTATATATTACTTATTTTGCCATCAACTCTTCAGTTCTTCCCTTCTGCCCAACTCCTTTTTCTCTGCTGAGATCTGACTACCAAAACAGTTGTCTCTTCGCTCATCCGCCCTTGCACTCCTGTTTCATTTTCCAGCTGCCTTTGCTGTTTTCCCTGCTGTGCAACTGAACATTAAAAGGTTTGACAGGCAGAACATGTACTCACCCAACCACTTATTCCCAATCAATATGCACGTGGAATTCCTGTTAACAAGCAAGAGTTATGCACACAGTCGAAGGGAGAGCGGCCTCTTAAGCAATCCCTTCATCTAAAGGTGTGACTGATCCCTTCCTCATCTACCTTAACCAGAAATCAGATTTTCTACCTCACAGACCCCCAGCAGGGCTGGTTTTGCAAGAGTAAGATCATAACTTTTGGTATGATCTCTACTGTTCATCTCTGCAGGTAACTGGGGGAATTTAACGTTGGTTAACAAGAACAGAAAATCCAGCACATAGCCAGCTTTTAGTCAGGTAAAAATGAGCTTTCTAGAGAGTTTTTTTTTGCTAGTCTCTTCCAATCTGGACGTGGCAAGACCACATTTTAGTGAACACTATTTAACTGAGTGTTTCTAGACCCTGAATGACACGCAATTCCTAGTGGTGCCAGTGGAAGCAATGATGCGAGTGCTAAGCATCATACAGAGCAGAAGGTAAACGACAAAGCTGATGCTTTACTCACGGGGTTTTGAACCACATGGGCAGAATTCATTTCTTAACACCTCTACTGAAACAGCTTTAGCCTTGTTATATGCAGAGGAACTCAAAGCCACTGCTTGTTTCTCAAAGACCACTGGTCTAAACAAACAGGACAAACTGACAACTGCTAATGAGGACTAACTGGGCAATCTCGGTAGGGATGAAAGCACAAAAACACTCAGTTTCCTGATTTTGTGCAATTTTGTTACAAAACTGCATCAGTCAAGCTACCAGAGAGAAAAAAACGGGTAGAGAATTATAGCTAGAAATAGGTTGCTTTTATTGCAGCTTCAACTCCACTTTTACTCACTCCTGAGCAAACTAAATTGCCATTACTAGCAGGTTTAGGCAGAAAACTCCAATATGCTAAAAAAAAAAACAAAACAAAAAAACCCCTTTCAACTCAGCAAGTGATTTCGGTTTGAAATCTGCTCAGCCTGTGAAGACTGACAAAGGAGCTGCTTTTGTAGACACGGGCTTTATTTGCCGTATGCCATTAAACGAGACAGCCAATCTACCGCAGATATTAATAGTAGAGAGTTTGGGCTATTCTAAGGCTCAAATATGAGGCTATTTTTCATAATGACCTTAACAAAAGATCATGGTCGCAGATGACCCTAACAACTGATCTCAGCTTGGTCTGCAGAGGGGCAGGACTTGGAAAGCATCTTGTGCATTGTACACGACACACCAGAAAACACAGCAGAACATACTTTACATTCACAGGTCACATCTACCCAAATATCTATAAGTAAATAAATTTTATATATATATCTATATAAATAAATATTTTTATATATATATAAAAAGAGAATACCTGCTCTTCAGCTCAGAGGAAGCAGGCCTAGCCAAACAGGAATTTACTTGGTCTTGGGGTGTAATGATACACAGAAAAAGAGCCTTCCCAGTATTCCAACTCCTACCCTTGCGTCCTCTCCTTCCTTCAGAACAAATACCCAGCACAGTCTAAGCAGCACACAGCTGTCAGAGCAGGCTTAGCCCAGCTCAAAGCAACTCTCTACTTGCAGAAGACCACCAAACTGTTATCCTCACTAGCAAATAAAGAAAGTAGCCTCAAGGGGTGACTGGTACTCCATGAGCTGCCACCAACTTTAACTACCTTTTTCCTCTAGCCAACACTACACTGCTCTATCCATACCCAGATCGCTTTCCAATGCTCTTTTGTTGAGTCTGAGGACTATGTGCTTTACTGCTGTTGCTTTTCTAGAAGAAACGATTACTCATTTCCCTGGAATAGCCTCAGATGCTTTGCCATTTCCATGTGCTCACATGATATCTGAAAACTCAAGGAGGACATGCAAACGATGAGAACAGTTCCAGCGGTGCAAAAGAAAAGTCAAAACAGCGTTTCTGGTGCTTGGGAGCACATGATGAATGAGAACTTCCTCCACTGGGAATGGCTCTTGCAGGCTTTGGCCTCAAAAACCAGCAGACTTTACACACCACAGCCTTGCTATGAACTCCGAGCAAAACAAACAGGAGAGGTAGGTTTCAGAATATCTTATGCCTGTACGTTGCTTGCATACTGAGCAGCCCAACCACCAGCAGGCTTTCTAGTCACCTTTCCACATCAATATATTCACACTCAGAAATAGAAGCTGAGTAGTGTAGCCTGTAGTATAGACAAAATCTTCAGAAAGCAACTCTCTCTGCAGCCTCTGAGGGGAACTGCCTGAGGAAACACTGCAGAATTAACCCCTGTAGGCATCGCACCACATAGGAACTGATGCAAGCAGGGGCTGGGAGGTGACTCTGCTCCCAGGGACGGCTCTACACCTGCATACACCACTTTGCCTTACTCAGCAGAGCAAGTTTGCTTTGTGCAGGTCATTCTGCAGCACGGCAGGCAGCAGGTTCCTGCATGTCCTGCTCACAACCAGAGCCTGCTGACTTCAACTGGACCCTGTGAACGGCTACATCTGAGTCATCTGGATCTTGTGCTTGTGAGTACAAAGTCACTCGCTGTGACCTAGATGAGATTAACTGAGTATCCTCCTTATTTCTAATTGTTAGATCATCCTTTTCAAACTCCAGCAAAGATGACTTGCAGACTAAGCCTCTCAGGAGCCAAGGCAGTTGTTTTGTTTGTACAGCAATTAGCACAGCGGGATCCCAGGCCACAAATGGCCTCCAAGGCTACATCTATACTATGGTGTTAGCTCAAACCTCCATTCTTCATCTAAGCCCAAACTTCCTAACTATCAACACCGCCTACACAGAGGTTTATGCTCTGGTCTAGTCAGGAACATGACATGAGCTCACACCTCATGTACAGACAAGCTCAGGCTTGAGCTGTGCTCTATACAGCACAGATGCAGAGTTTGGAGCTCCTCCTCTAACGGGGTCACCCAGAGAGGCTGCCATGGGCAGGAACTGAAGCTGCACTTCTGGTACTCAGCTGAGTCTCCACATCTGAACTCAAAAAGCACAGACATCTCAACATCACCACCTCAGCTCCTGGGAAAAGCTTGCAGAAACAAAGGGGTATTTCCTAGATCACACTCAGATCAGCAGCATAGAGCTGACTGCTCACGTTGTTTCAGCTAACGAAGCAAGACACATTTCTCTTGGATGAAAGCAAAACAGCAGCTCCAAGAATCCGAATCCAATGGACCACACAGGTCTTTAAAGGGAGGCTCTGCAAACCTCATCTGACATCACGAGCAAAGCAGTGCAGACAGCACGAACATCACAGCTCCTTCCCCCAGCCTTCCCCAAGAAAGCAGGAGGCAGCTGCTCCAGGAGGGGCATAATTACTGTGGTCTCACTGCTGCTACATTAGGGATCTCCAAGACCAGCCAACTCTAACCCAGCACAAAGGTCTACTGAGATACAATGAAAATCAAAGCCAAAGTCAGACCAGAAACAAGGGTCACATCACTAACGATGTGACTGATTTAACCAGAATTATAACAACATCACCAACATTTGGAGAAAAAGCAAAGCATGCAATTCAAATGAAAACATTACCCCTGATGCAGAAGTTACTGGCAGCAGTCTTTGAGCCATCTCACCCCCGACATCCAGATGGAAAACCACAGAGCACCCTCCTTTTCATCAGGACCATGGTGGCCCAATTGATACCTGAGCTCACCAGTCCTCTCAAGTAAACCTAGCATGTTCCCTGCCACTCCCAGTTCCCAATTCTCCACATACTTAGTTTTCAGATTTTACATGATATATTTTGCCTGTGGCACAGTAGATCACTTACCCTTCTCCTATTAGCCCTCTCTGTTTAATTACAGTTTAATGTGAATTGATCTTTACATTAATGAGCCTGCAAAGAAGATTGATTTTCTTCAAGAGACTTTTATGCTCAGTTTGGCAGCAGAGCAGTCCTATTGATTTCGCTTTCCCCAGTAAATATGCTGCAGAGTGTCATTGCATCCTCTGTGATTCAGCTAATCCTATTTCACACTCTTTTGCTCCAAGAGTCCCTATTCTGACTTCCTTGTTATCTGTGCTTACTCAGAGCAAGATCATGGGGCCAAAGCGTCTCCAGCAGCTCCGAGTGCTGCTAACACAGAGCTGACTGCCATGGGTCACTATCCTCTTTGTTCCTAAACAGTTGGGGGCTTAAAAGACTTACAGTGAAAGCAGCAAAAGTTAAAGTGTTTAATCTGTTAACTTCCTTAATTCCTAGCCAGCTAAGATGTGGCACAGTGTGCTCCATTTACCAGGCTTGTTTTGGAGGTCTGGTTAGCAGGTGCTCTGCTGAGCTCTCCAGCTGTGTAACAGCCTGCATCGGTGGGTGCTGACAGAATTGGGCTGCCCACCTCAGAGCCAGGGCAGAGGACAGGGACCCACCTCTGTCATCCTGTGTGGACATCCCAAAAGCCCCCAGAAAGCCTTTACCCCCACGCAGGTAGAGGATTAGCCTAGCTAAGAGACTCTACATGCACATTAGTGAGGAAGATGGATAAAGACAGCAAATAAATGGCTTCTCCATCCTCCCCTTCTCCACCAGATCAGGTAACAGAGTCTGAGAGCTACAGAGTTAACACATCTGAGTCTCAGCAGAACATTGGGAAGGGAAATCCTCAGCCAAGAGCATGTCAGGGAAAACATCCTGCCATCAACTCCCCAAAGTCCCAGTCTAGGATCTGTAGCTAAATTACAAATGCTGTGGGAATTTCAGGCAAGACTCTCCTCGCAGCTACTCCGATGTAATTTCGGAATGAATCCAGACTCAGTCTCTGTTCCTCCCAGCTGAATTTCCTGGCTTTTGTTTGCACCAACAGATGCTCGCATTTAATGTCTGTCTTTATTTGGTAAGCCGTACATAGAATATTTTTCCCTTCTGTTCTATTAAAAGCCTTATCAAGTCTCTTATGTTTGCTGTTGTCGAGACGAACGACTTTGGCAGTATTTTCAATGTGCAAGGCAAACAAACTGACTCTTCGAGGACTAATTAAACAGATCTAAACGTCATGGCAGTATATTAGCACATAGCATGTTTGATACATGTGTTATTCCTGCATCCATCTGCAGCCTGAAACATCCAAAGATTTGCAGAAAGCCTTGAGAATTCTCTCTCCAACAGATTCCCACATGTTTACAGACAGACATAACTGGTCCATGGCGTATATGCACGTGGGGATCGAGCAAGTTTTGGGTCATGGAGACAGGTATGGGAAACCCAAAAATGGGGAATACAAAGCAATCAAGTTTATCAAGAAAAAGCTTTATGGAAAGTGAGCTCAGGAGAACTGAGTTTGGCAGCATGGCAGATTTTTCTCACAGTACCAAAAGGAGAAAATGTCTCTTACCCAGTTTAAGAAGAGTAGAAGATGAAGTAACTCATTGAAAAGGGCTGTTCTGAGTGACAAATACACAACCCTTGCCTTTATAACACAGTCACAGCCCTCTGGAAATACTTAACCACGCGCAATACACAAGACTCTTCAGTACCTCTTCAGAGGTTTGTGAGGTAAACACACTTCACACATTTCTAAACACTGAAAAAAAAAAAAGAAACTTATTTATTTTTCCTTAGCCGTAAGAATACACTGTAACACTACACACTCAAACAGAAACCAGTTTCTCAGGACACAGTCTTCATCCTGGGTTTGGTTTGGCAGCCTCCCCAATTATTACTTCATGGATTTGAAGGCCAGAAGAAACCAGTATGACCATATAATCCCACTCCTTGCATCGCACAAGGCCAAAGACATTTACCCACCAATTTGTGTATCAAGCCCATTAACCTAGAGTTGAACTAAAGGACCATCTTTTAGGAAGCCGTCCCATTGATTTAAAGACTCCCAAGGATGGAGAAAGCTTCACTTCCTCAGCAAGTCATTCCAATGCGAGTTAGTCAGCAGCATCGATTAAAAGCAGGTACTTTAAAACATCTCTCAGATTATTTTTACCTCTGACAGAAGTTAAAAGGAAATGCAAGGGGGGAAAAAAGTGGCATTTTCTGAAATAAGCTAAACAAAGAGATCCTTCTTGCAGAGGTATGACAGCAGCACTGCAAACCCCACGAGCAGAGTTATTTATGTGTAGCAGCTGAGGAAAGCAATACAGATTTCTGGAAAGTGATCCTAAGCAGGTCTGTTTAGAATACCGTCCTTTTATCATTTGGCTTTGTACCTTCCCCTTCCCTCTGCACCACTCTGAAATTTCAGAGGAGCTGTAAATCTACTGCCTTCCACCAGTCATTATTCCTCCTTTCCAAACTGCTTATTTCATTTCAGGAATTAAAAAAAAAACAAACCCCAAAGCTCTAGCAATTTGGTCCTTTGCCAACAGCTAAATTAATAGCAAAAATAACAACAGGGGCTTGTGAAACTGGGATCATTTATAGACTTCGTGAGAAAGGAAAGCCGATTTGGGGGGCCTAAAAACTATATCCTGGATGGTAAATTGTATGCAAGCTTTCCACCCATAAATCAGATTTCTGGAGGTTTCTGAATCCAAATTTGTAACACACTGGATGATGCAGCAGCGTGGTAAGCTCAGTTCAAGTGGCAGGCAGATGGCCTCTCATGTCAGGGGATCGTGCCTTAAACAAGAGACCCTGCTCAGAGGGCGTTACAGCAGCCTCCGATCACGCATCCAGGCTTCACATGTGGTCACGGGAGCAGGGAGAGGCTGCGGCAGGGGGCAGGAATCAAACAGGGTGGTTTGACACCAACCGCATGCGACACATTTGACAGGTCTGATAACTGCTGAGACACAAGCCACCCCCTCCACCCAGGAGGTGAAGTGGTTACTTAGGCTTTTAACAGAGACACTTGCTAGATCCAGCACCGATGACAGCAGAGGAGCACTTGGGCTCTTCATAAGCTCTGCAGGAACACGGTATATGCAAGATCCAGACCAAAGGCACCGTTATCTGAAAAAAAGCTAAACTCACTTCACGCCAGGAGTGAGATATGGACTCCAATTTGAAGCTAAGATACCTAAACCGAATTAAGACAGCAAGGGAGTAGTTCCGCCCTGTAAATTTTAACTAATAGAAGAGCAGGAACAGTGCCAGTTCATTTCACTGCATTCTGCCTTTGATTTAAGCAATAGGAATGTACTTTCAGTCAACAGATCAAGGTTGCCTCAGTAATCCAAGCCTGTTGAGCATGAGAGGGCAATCACCTGGTAGTATGGACACAGGCATTTTCTAGTACAAGCAGCAAATTCATGGTACATATGGACACCTGCCTGCAGGTATATGCTCAAAGCCATGCATGCTGGAAACCATTACTTGAACTTCTCAAGCACTTTGGAGTCTGTGTTAGCTATAACCACTTCCCTTTCCGAGGAACTTGGGAGGCATCATGCATACCTCAGCAAAATTCCTTCTCAGTGTGCATTACAAGCAGACACATGCAAAAATAATTTTAGAAATCCACACTCTTAAGGTACAAAGAAGTTTGATATTTTAAGGTCTTTATACTTTTCAGCTGTGTCCCCAACACAGAGATCCTCAGTGCCAGATACACAAAGGCTCTCAGGTGTCCAACACTTCTGCAGGCACCTAAACTACCACAGTTGGGAACTTCAAAGTTTCTGTAGATCTCACCTTACAGTCACCAATCACTTTCTCAAAAAAAAAAGTTGAAAGAGACCATAAAAACAGCTCTGGAATGAGTTCCCTGAAAGATTAAGATGTGAATAGTCTCTGGCTTTAGGAGAAAAGAAGAAATCATCAGAACAGGGCCAGGAAATAAAAAAAGAACAATAAAGAAAGAGGTAAAATTACATACTCCTTTAAAAGCACAAGTGTGACATAATGGTTGAAACCCAAAGGCAGAGGAGAAAAATAAAGTTTTACTCACATGCAACTGACCTGTGGAGTTTACTGACACAAGTCACCACTGACCATAATTACAACATTAATGAAGCCCAACCTCACACAAATCACACAACTCCAGAACATGTTTCTTAATTAAGGTGCAAACCAGCCTGTTAATGAAATCTGAAGAGTTAGCAAAAGTGTACCACACACAAAACTCTGTTGGAAGCAGCTAAACCTACCCCACAAACAGCCCAAAGTCAAAAGAGGCAGCAAGGACTTACAGGTGGAGGGAGCGGACACTGGAAGCAGCAGGTCCCAGAGAGGGAATGGCGGTCAGCTCGTTGTTGTTCAGTTGCCTGCAACAAACAGAAATTAATTGTTGGAGCAAGCAGCCTATGACCAAGCATGAAGGAGCAGGAGAAGGCTGTGACCAGTCCTGATCCAACGCTCCTGAGTCTCCAGGAACAGTGACATTTTGGCAGAGGCCTCCATCTCAAGGCCCACGTCTGGGCCTCTGACAGTCCAACCTTACCCTCCCAAGCCAAACCTTTAGTAAATGAGACACTATAACTGGTCTCACAGTACCTTCTTTATAAAAGCAAGGCTTTTTTTCCCCTTCCACCCACTGCCTTAAGCAAAGTCAAGTGCCACTAAGGAAGGCACTGTGCCACAGCCCTTTAGTAGCTCGAGTTTCCACAGTCAGCACAGCACCGAGCCTGAGACAGGCCATGACACCTTTATCCCCTGGTCCCTCTGCTCGGGACAACAAATTTAACCCCCTTCCCAAGCAGCAGCCCCCACTTGCCCCTCCATGCCAGGCCAGGGCACAGGGGCCCAGCAGGTGCCATGGCAACAGGGCCTAATGGGTTGCCTCAGGCCTCCTCTCCACACCAGGCCAAGCTGCAGAAATCCCACACAGGCAACTCCACAAAGCCAGCAAAACGCAAAAAATTGGCACTGAGCACAGTAATGCCACCAAAGCCAGATGACCTGCTCCAGCCGGCCAACAGGGAGCACCACACAGTCCCCTGCAGCTAATGGCAATTGCAGACAGAGCCCCACTCCTGAAAACACCCATACAAATATGGTCCCCTTCAATGGCCTAATGTTTGAAGTGTGTTTCTGACTGAAAACAGATCCTTGCCATGTGACCGGCTCTTCCTTGGTTTAAAGAGCCCTTGTTTGTATGGTGAATTAGTCAATTAATTACTGTAACAGTCGCTTGTCTGGCTGCTTGAAAATTACTTAATTTCTTAGCCATCTTGCCCACTTCCCCACCCCCTGTCACCACATGCTGAAGCAATTAAAAGCCAAGCAGGGCAGCACATGGCAGGACCCCCAACCACCTCCAATCAGCTATGGCTGGAGGCAGAGCCTCCCCGGGTCTCTCCATGCTGCCCGCCTTTAAACTCTTCCCCTTCTGCAGAGACTCTGCAAGGGGATCTCAAAGATCCCAATTCGGGTGCGAGAAGCAGAGCATCCCATAGCAGGCAGGGAAGAAAGGCGCAGCTGAAGCATGCTGAGCTGTGGGGACAAACTGAGGCAATACTAAGTTACAGTGTGTGGCTTGCTTTTCTTTTTTTCCTCCTTTCCTTTCAATCTGTTTTTGGCAGGTGGGAGAGAGCAGCGATACATCTACCCCAGAACTTCCTTCCAACTCCTCCGAGAGCAAGCAAGATATTTGATTTCACGAGGAGTTTCAACCACTGCTGGGATAAAAGCTTTCCTCAGCCTTGGCTCTGCCTCTAACATTATACCTGTACCTTAAAATGTAAGAGGGGAAAAAAAAGCCAGATGCACTGCAAGTCAGCAAGGAGGCTCCACTTTGCAACTAGAAATTCATTGCTGCTCATATTATAGCAAGCTTTAGAGCATTCAAAGGTACAAAGCAAGCTGGAAAAAGCACTAAAATACTTCTATTTGTGTCATGTTATCATTGACATCCAGCTGAGCATCTTTTTGAAAGGTACAGGAGGAGAATTAGACCCAGCCTTTGCTAGCCTGTGTCAGCTCTGGTACCAACCAGCATCTAACAAGCTGTCAAACCCTCCTCTGGCACACTTATCACCCTCCTGTCAGGTCAGAAACAGTTCTCCCATCCCATTTTCTCTCCTAGCTCACAGGCACCAACCAGTTGCTAATGCTGAAGAGAGCCACGCTCAGTATTTGTCTAGGATTTCCCTTTCTTCTTACCCTTCCCTGAAACAGAAAAGCCAGGCTCAAATTTAAGCTTTCAGTCTCCTTTCTCCTCCTCATTCTGACAACACAAACCTGCTGTCTCTGGATGCTAATGCAGAGGAGAAGGGGGGGGTCACCCGTATAAAATATTTACGGTCCAGTTGCCAGGCTGGTGTCAAGCTGAAATGGAGCCTGCTCAAAAATAGCACAGCTCTCCAGAGCTTTCAGTGAAAGGCACTTTAGAAAATAAAAGGCGAGTTGTTTGGAGAGGAATTTTAGCACTGTTACTACTTCTCGGTTACAAATGAGCTTGGAAAACCTGAGAGCCACGCAACCATCACTTTCATGGATCCCATGATCCAATGTGACCTGAAGAAACCTCAGAAAGGACCACAGGGCCCACCCCATCCCACCCCCCTGCAGCACGCTCCACCTCACCCTTTTAACCAAGGTATGAGAATGGACAGACCCCAAAGGGTTGTCAAGGAGCCACCCAAGGGGATGAGAGAAATCATAGACGTCCTAGAGGAAAGTTATGTCCCACTGCAGCCCCTTCACCTGAGCCTCCATCAGCACAAAGCTACTCATTTCAGAGTACGTGCAATCATCGGGTTTCATAGCACTTTGAGCCACTAAAATTTCATCACATGTAGATTTAAACTTAAGGGGAAAAAAGCTTCTCAAAAAAAAAAAGCCACAAACAACTGTCTAAACCCAGGGAAAGGGAAAGTATTGGGTAAACACAGCTATTACTTTACTACAATCTCAGTAAAGGGAAACAGAGCATCCGAGATAAGCTATGAAGTTTAAACCTTTTGGTTTGCAGACATTATCTTAAAAAACTCAAGGGAAAACAAAAGCTTTTCAAAAATCTATCATACTAATTACTCGCACAGACACACACAGAGCTCTGAGCCTCATCTGTAATGCTCAGGAATCACAGGCACCGTATTTGAAGCATCATGGGAGGTTTCAGGTCTTATCAATGCATCTATTATTTGGGGCAATCTAAAAAAAATGGTTTGCCCAGCACAGCGCGCAGAGTGAAACATTGACTTGCTCTCAAGACATGCCACAGCACGATGCTTATTCCATGAATGTTTGTGAAGTGCTTAAAAAAAACGCCTCAGAATGGAGATGCTCTGGCAGTACAGATGTGGTTCTCTCTGTAAAATGCAGTTTATTTCAGTGGTCTGTGGTTTAGCTGTTATTCAAAAGCAACCAAGATTGGTAGATAGGGCTTTTAATAGAGCTTCTCTCTCACGCCTTCCACAGCCTGCCTTCCAGGCTCCGCTCCAGACCTCTGCCTCCCGCCTGGTCTCCCATTTCAGACTGCTCCCTCTCCCTCCTACTCACTCCTCTGCTCTCTCCCTTATCCCTAACCCTGCCTTTCTGACACAGCAAGCAGCTCTTATCTGCACCATTACTTTGCGGGCTGCATTACCTACCTCCCTTGAACCCTTCTTTAGCAGCTGACTGTTCAGCGCAGGGCTTGTCCTGCTCTAGATGCAATGCAGCACCTTGCACAAGGGAGCTCCCTACCTAAGGAACCAGAAACCATACACACTTCCCAGCCCCATGCACCCTGCAGTCACCTGCCTTCAGGCACCTCTACAAATAAAAGCTGTTGCTAAGCCACAGTCATGTTAGGATAATTCTAAAGTATCATGGGATCATGGCTGCAATTCTCTTCTCTAAGCACAGAGCAATTTAAGGCTTTGCACAGTATAAAGAAAAGTTGAGAAAACAGAACCTATAGGCAGTGTTTTTTCTCACCAGCATCACTTTCTCTCTCCTCCCTGACTGCTCTCTAGGATGATCTGGAGTGAACCGATTGCAGAGCACTGCAGTCACTCCTGATGCATATTCCTCACTTAACCATGATTCCCAGCAGGCCTCTACTATTAGTATAAACTATCAGTACCAGCAGGGGAACCAGGGGCAATCAGGCAAAGGGAGAGATGCTGCATTAATCCCCAAAGTCCAGTCCTGCAGATGTTAGGGAGAAATCCCACTTGCAGCAGCCTGGTTGCCTATTTAAGAATCATAGGATCTGGCCACTCCACCAGCTCCAGAGCCAACACTTAATGAAACCAGACAGAGGGCAAGAGAAAATGCACAATATACACAGAGTGCACTATTGTTTCCGAAAGGAAATGTTTTTTCAGTTTCCCATGAGGCAGCAGTAGCTCTTCAAACAGAGCCCAAACCTCAAGTATGCCAGCGATTCAACATTCAAACACGAGCTCGTCACCCCAACCCACCGCTCGCCATTTCAGTCACTTTCGTTTTTCAAAACCCCAAAAAAATCAGAGCTCCAGTAATTGCTATGAAGAGCTGACAAGCGGCCCCTCTGCTGAGCGTTTACACAGATCAGGAGCTGGGAAACCCTGCCATTATCCAAAAAGGTTTCATTCCACCAGCAAGGAGGCTCTAGCACAGCTGCTCAGACCTTCACCAGCTCCCTCTCTTCCACCACCAAAGCAGAAGACAGCTCTGCTGTTTTACCCTCTCCAAGCAGACTTCAAACACAATTTGTCCTGGTTCCAAAAGGTGCACAAATGGCAGGGAGGAGGAGGCACAGTTAAGTGCTTTGTTATCCACTACACTACACCTTTGTTTCCTGGGAGATCTGGGTTATGTTGGCATCAGGTATCACGATCCAGGCTGTTCTGCCTTGCTTCAGGGTTATCCTTTCAGCAAGGAGCTTTGTGTGTGTGTTCAGGTGTGCAAGCCCAGCTGCTCCATCACAGCATTGCACAAGACAGAGGGAGGCAAACTCCAATGATTTCCAATAACTGCTATGCTGGTTTAATTGGGATGTTGTGTTCTCCTAATTGATTAGTCTAAAAAAAACCAGCACAGGTACAACATAGTGGAAAAAAACCCTTCCACACCAAGCTGGACATGCTCATTTGAGTTAGCTGAAGGAAGGGATCATCTTAGGAAACTGCATACAGCTTCCTCTTGGCCCACAAGCTGCCCTGGCAAAATACAACCAAAACCTCTGAAAGAATACTTACACTTCCTGCAGGTTCGACAGCTCTGCAAAGGCAGCAGGATCAATCTCTGTCAACTTGTTGTAGCTCAGGTTTCTGTTAAAATAAAAGAGAGTGGGATCAGCACGCTGCAGTTACCATGCTCAGCAAAACAGATATCTCCATCGCTCCCAACTGCACCTCGAGGGTGGGTTTGTTTTTATCAAGAGCACTTTAAACACAGCAGAGCAGCACTTTTCTGCTGAACACACAAGTTACTTCAGTTCTGTGATGTGAATGTTATCTAGCTCTCCCCAAGCTTTGCCCAATTTTGCATTAGTGTGGTTTTAATTTGTCTTTATATTACACAATTACATCTATTATTCTTCTATTGGTTATTCACAACCACAAAACTAAACACAGATGAATAGGATATTTCCTGACAAATTAAAGTCCAAACTGAAACAAATCAACAAACCTTCTGCTAAATATTTTATAGCTATATTCACAGAATCATAGAATCACAGACCGTTAGGGATTGGAAGGGACCTCAAAAGCTCATCCAGTCCAATCCCCCTGCCGGAGCATGAACACCCAGGTGAGGTTACACAGGAAGGCGTCCAGGCGGGTTTTGAATGTCTGCAGAGAAGGAGACTCCACAGCCTCTCTGGGCAGCCTGTTCCAGTGCTCTGTCACCCTCACTGAGAAGAAGTTTCTTCTCAAATTTAAGTGGAACCTCCTGTGTTCCAGCTTGTGCCCATTACCCCTTGTCCTATCATTGTTTGTCACCGAGAAGAGCCTGGGGTTTGTTTTTTTGTTTGTTTTTTTTTTTTTTTTTCACACCACTGTGTATTACCTACGAGCAAAATCACACATAGGTATGTGCATGTACTGTGTGTAAACATCAAATATATTCTACATTTTTCTAACAAGATGGTATTTAATATTAAAGTATCACTAAATGTTGAGTTTTCTTTAAAAATCGGTGATTACAGCTTTCAGCTGGTCACACAGCTCTTTTAACAATCCTAACCATCACTTCCCAGACATCTGCCAGCCCAAATCCAGATCATGTTGTAATCCTCCACGGATGGAAAGGATGGCAAATAAGTTGTGCTGTGTTATCTGAAAGCAGTTTACTGGAGGGCAGTCCTACCTCGTACAACATCCCTGCTTGGAAATACAGGAAGGAACGCACCACGAGGACTGCGAGGGACAGCAAACAGACAAAATAATGCAAATCAAGCACCCACGCCAAAGATCATGAGCAACATCTTTGCTGTGCATGGCCCAACAGCCAAGTTTTGTCTCCTGGATTTGCGCTCTCAGCACAGCGCACAGGACAGGTCAAGCCTGCAGCCAGGGACTCACTGGGAGAGCACAGATCAATTAAGACCAAGTGACTAACGATGCAGAAATTAACAAATGGCCTAATTAACATGATGTATGCAGTGCTGGCATGTTCCTGGGAGTGCATAAAGAGGGAGAAGGTAAATTGATGGGCGGTAGCAAGAGAAGCAACCACAAGAAGTGGTAAGGAAATTGTGAGGAGAATCTGCCGTGTTTTCACCCTGCTCCACACCCTGCTGTAGGATATTACCCTGAGTAAAATTCAAGCCTCCTGTCTCCTCCCAAAGGAGGATACACCCTCTTACTGCACCTCTGAACAGGACCCAAAAGATTCATGGCCTGATTTTAGATAAGCCCTCGAACATTCAGCTGCTTACTCAAACCACCAAGCCAGTCTGACTGGAAAACTGGCCAATCTTACCCGATTGTCTTCTTCCCTTTGTTTTGAACCCATGCCTACAGAACCCAAGCAGGTCTGGAGTCCAAACAGGTAAACAGGAGCTAAGTCACCATGGCAGCTACCGAACTTTTCCTACGTGACCCAAGAGCTGAGGACACCAAGGAGAGGAGTACTCATCAGCTTTGCATGATTTGCAGGAAGCAATAAACACCTCTTTAGAGCTAAAAAGCAGTTACTGATCACCTGCCCTCCTAGAATGCATTTATGAGAAGTCCTCAAAGCGTTCCCCTGCACTGGGGAACATTTGGTAACTTCACACACACACCATTCCCCATCATTTCAGAGGAGCCAGCTCTGGAGACGGCTCCTTGCATCTGGCCCAAAATGCTCAATTTTTTTGCCAATACTTGCCATGAAAGAAGGCCCAACAACTCAACACCACAGGCTGGCTCTTCACAGAATACAGACCCGAAGCTACACAGCAGTGTAAAGCCTAATCAAGCATCATGTTTTAAAATACGCTGTCCTGTAAGCCCCTACTGTCTTTTAAAAGCACTCGAGAGACCTTTAAATCAATACCAGCCTACAGCAGATATCCATTTCACTATGAACTCAAAGGCATTTATCTAAATAAAAGTCAAACTGCAGTTTAAACTCAGAGCGCATTTGAAAGCCAAGTCCATATTCATAGCACAATTACGAATTAAAGTGCAATTTGCCCATAGATTACATTACTATTTTTTTTTAAAACCACACAGCAAAATCACGTTTGAGCTTGTCCCTGTCTGATGAACAGGCAAAAGGAGAAATTACAACAGGTAACGTCCTATAGGCTCAACACAAAGATAAAGCTGATGCAGAATTACTAGTGACAAACTAAGGGGGGAAAATACAGCCACGGTCATGACCGTGCATGAATCCATCTGTTTTAATATATTCCTATGCCTTCTACTGCTGCAAATCTTTGCATTTCTTAAGGTAATGTATTTATCCTCAAAACATTCCTTTGCAATAGGCTGAGAGGCTGTTCTGTGAACCAAGGACTGAGAATCACAGGCAGCAAACCCATCTTCCCTTCACTTATTA
>NW_010174920.1:54922-59701 GCF_000695765.1 Mesitornis unicolor
AGGGAACAGATCCCCGGTTTGGTTGGCACTCAAGCACTGAGCGATGCTGATGTGAACTTCAGGGGTTCAAATGTGAGAAAACAAACGTCTCATAAATCAAAGGATTTCATAGCTATGGTTTAACAACATCCAAAGCAATGTTCTGATTATCATTGCTGCCATTCAAGAAGTTTGAATATCAAAGTCATTGCACAGGTAGTTGGTTTTTAGCTGTATTTTGCCTACTCCAGCAACAGAAAGACTTCCCAATGGCTGCTGCAGAAATACAGGTGAACTCTACCTTCTTGTAAGCCAAAGCCTGCAGTCCTTCCTACACTACCTCCAGCTCCAACACCAGCTATCCTCATCAAATGTACAATACATCACTCAAAAAAATCAGCAAAAAAAAGAGTCAGTGCAAAATAAACAGGAGTCAAACAGATACACCAAACCAACAGTTCAGTCAATTGCTGAGGCTAGCTGTATTTTAACTTACATTGAAATGCCCAGGAATTTCTAGCCTGAAGTGTTAGCAAGCAAAGGATGCGTTTCCCAGAATTTGGGTCCCCTCACTAGACAGCATTTGGCGTGCCAGTCACAGCATGCAAATGGAAGAGAGCATTAACATGCTCCCATAGACACATCATTGGGACGGGGAGTCAGGAAACCTCCTCCGTCTATTCCTGGCTCTCCTCATCTCCTGCTGGGTGACCCGGTCATGTCACATCACCTCTCCAGAGCTTTTGTTTCCACAGCCACCCTTTGTCTGTCTTGTCTGTTTAGACTGTAAATAAAATTGAGGTAGGTATTGTCTTGGTTTGCCTGATGCTGATGAAATGAGGCCGCAATCTTGGTTGGGCTCCAGTAATGCAAATCAAGAAGGGAACTCAGAACTTGAGGTCATGGATGCATACGACACCCCTCACCACACACAGGTCCCATATGTATGGCAGTGCCCGAAGTACTGCAGGGGCTGCAGCATCCCCCTCACCTTGGGCTCTCCAGGGCAAGCAGAGCAGCAGTGCAGGCTGGCTGGAGATGTCAAGCTTGGGGCACAGCTGTCCCATGTCTGCAAACAGGCACATTTCTGCCCTCCCACAGCACAGAATGTGCTGCTTCTCAAGGAGCTTCTCGGTCTAATGCCATGCAGAAGAGCAAGGAGTCAATGTTTCTACCAACAGTATTCTAAAGTGTTGTCTTCAAAGAAAAAGAGTCCTCAAAAGCCAAAACCCTGTCCCTTCCCAAATCAGCACTCCCCTAAACCATCTGAGCTACCTCAGGTGCTGGGGATCCAAGTGGCAGCTTATAAAGTGTCACCTACAGTGTTTTATGCCAGTCCTAAGAGGTCATGTCTTTGGTGTGTGGTCAGCCCATTTCCTGGCACCTGTGTCTACACATGGGGTTGGCTGAGCCCAAGCGTGGGCATCCCCACACAGACTGCCTGTGTCCTGCCTGCTGCTCTGCATGGGGACGTGCTTCTATGGATGACTCATGGTGTGATATTTTGACCACTCCAAGGGAACTGTGGAAAGAAAACAGAATTCAGGCAGCCAACTTAAGTCCAGGCAAGCATCCCACAAGTCAGCTCCTACAGATGTCAGAGAAGACAGAGCAGAGCCACCAACCTGAGTGGCTCCAAAGATTCAGATTGGTGTTTTGCTGCTGCTGAATAGAAGCTGAAGTTTGTTTTTGTTTTTAAACTTTTTTGTTTCCTTAATAGCATGAGAAGTGCCCTGCAAATTATTTATCCATAACATATACTGCAAGCATTCCTCACACTGGCTAATCCAACAATCAGGGTTTTTCCCCTTCTGTCACAGAGATGCTCATGATCAGGACCTGAGAATCTGTTAAATCAACACAGGAAGGGCTCTGGTCTCTCTATTCATCCACTGCAGTCTCTGAATAAGAAAGCAGTGTTTGCCTTTAGTTACCATTGTGAAAATGGCACTGTGGATCACTGAACATTGCAGAGACTGAAAGGAAAGCCTTGTTCAATAACCAGGTATACAGCCTGCCTTGAAGCCACCTCCTGAAAGTAACAGTGCTGTCACATACAGAGCCCTGCTTGCGAATGAGGAGGGATCAGTCAGCTCTTTGAACCATGAAATGCCAACCTTGCCTCCTTGGGCAAGGTGTGGGGTAGACCCAGGGTTCACACCAAAGTTTTGGCTCTGCTTTGGGAACCTGGCCAATGCAGAGAAAAGCCACCTCTTCTGAAAGCAGAGGTGCCTGGCTGGCTTGCCAAAGGAGCAGACACACATACGGCTCCTGGTCACGGCTCACCATGATGATGGCTGAATTCTGTTCAGCAAGGTAAAAGTTTCCAACCCTCACATCAAAACCATTTATCTGTCAGTGCAGAAGATTATGTCAAAAGCGTTTCTGCACCTTTTGATGACAGGCAGCAGAGAAAAGGAGGATGGCTCGACATCCCGCCACTGCCAGCCGTGGCTTTCATTAAACACTTTGTCAACCATTGTCATAACACAACTTCTCATTGCTCCTGCACAAAAGGGAGCTGAGGGCCCAGCACAATCGAGCCCTGCAATAGAAATTCCTCCGGCTAATCTGTCGAAAGATAGCTGCCTCGTCCACAGCTCGCTGAATAGGCACCATCCTCTTCCCACATGTTTGTGGATGGCTTTACAGCGCTGGAAGAGAGGCCCTGTGCACACTTGATTGGGTATGAAAAGCACGGCCACAGCTGAATCAGCCTGGGGATGGGAGCCAGGAGAACAAGAGAGGGAACATACTGCCCATGCTGAAAGTGTACAGCTGTGCAGGGAAGAAAGCACACTCAAATTCATCTTTTAAACAAGCCTGTGAGTTTCCCAGAGAGAAGGCAGAGTCCTCCTAAGCAGCGACACATGAGGCTTAATGCTGAAAGACAAAGTGATCAAAGAAACTACAAGCATTCAGGTGGCTGTGTGGATTGGAAGGACAGAAAGCAGCAGCTTTAGTCCTTCTTCTTGTGCACAAGTCCCAAATCTACTCCCTTGAGGAAAAAGCAGCCGAGCAGCTACTGCTGTAGTGCCAATTACCCACAGCTGCACTGCACAGCAACACCCTCCCTTCAGTGGGACTTTCTCAGTTCTCCCTAAAACAAATGGCCACTAAGCAGTTGCATAAGCCCTCATAGTGATGGTCAAAAGGAGCTTTCCCATACTGGACATACAGTCCTTAATTACCTTCTGGGGGATTTCTTGCAAAGAGACTGATGCACGCTGCCAGGAGCTGAAAACTGACCTTAAGAAATCACCCAAACCCACCACCACCACGAGGCTCCCTTGAATCCACCTGCTAAACTGATAGAAAACCACAGGTTCCTACACCCGTCAGCTCCCTCATCACCTCTATTCCACCACTCCCAACCTCAGCATAATAGGCCTATGGCCAGGAAAGGCAAAGACCAGCAACACATCTTTGCTGAAGGGTGCCCATGGCTGCATTGTGCAGCCCTCATGGTTTTGTTTGCAGTGTGACCAGGGAGTTCTGCCTGCCTGTGAAAGGCACAAGAGAAGGGATGCTGCTGGGGCACAGAAATGTCCCACACCAAGCATCAGCAAGAGCTACCCCCTGAAAGGAGGCGAGAGCAACAAAACACAGGGCACCAGTGACCCAGCTTGCTGCTTTAAGGGCTTTGGAGAGAAGAAGAGGGATCTGGAGGACAGGGAAAGGACAAGCAGCCCTCGTGGGTGAAGCTGCGCCCCATCACTGAGAGGCCCTGTTAGCAGCTAAGCGAATGTGCTCACTCAGGCTTTACTTATGCCCTAGCTCAAATTAGCAGCAGCAGCATCATATTAGCTTGGGTTAATAGCCTGCTCATATAAGGGGCTTTATGTGCAGAAGGGAGTCAACTTAAGGGCAACCCTCAAGCCATAATATGAGCTAATTTGACAGTGAAGACAAACTTTGAGAGGTCATCCAGACACCAAGAAAAGTGCACCATGAATCACTCTCAGTCATGACCAACATTGCTGTCTAAAGGAAATTCCTGCAGCATGATCACCAAAGAATCAATACCACACCGATGCCAGCAGATGCACGCAGTCATTAACGCAAAGAACGCTAATTAAAACCATGTCACTGAGCTGCATTGTGCTGGACTACAATCTAATTTTGCATGTGGTTGATATGGTTCAAGGAATTGGGGAATTATCTTCTCATCTTCGAGTAACTCTGGGATGCATTTTCAGCCCTGGGCCATCCTCCTGCTCTGCCCTCCGTGCCCACGACAGTTTCTGCTCACAAAAGAGCACACATCGGGCATGTAAAGACTCTGATGAGCAACCACCAGACCCGCTCTGCACACACAAGGCTGCAAACATCACTATCACTGCCATGTCCCTGTCTCCAGCAGGCAGCACAGGAGCTTAACTGTGTTCTCAGAGGCCAAGGAAGGGCAGAGAAATCCTTTGCAGGAGCGCTGGGTAACACCACGCTGCAGCTGGGGCTTCTGCATCGCCTGCAGTAAGAAATTCTCTACAAGAAGATACAAATAACCCTGCAAAAGGACAGCAGCCAGTTATTTTAGGCCCTGTTCAGCTGACACAAATGTGTTTTGACAAAACCAAGGATACTATTTTCTCCTATTTTAATAACCTTAAGCAAGAGTGGAGTTCTTTTCAGCTCTTTTTTTGTATTTCCTTGGAAGATCACCTCCTCTAAACACCTCAAATGTTTTATTTTATGTTTTTTTTAAAGAAAGACTAGCTTCAGCTTAATCTACATATATATTAATATACATTTTATATATACATATACAGTAAAAACTTTATATTTATTATATATATTTAT
>NW_010174921.1:0-9420 GCF_000695765.1 Mesitornis unicolor
TATATATTCCTGCAAACCTAACACAAGAAAAACCTCAAACAACCCCTTTATTTGTTCCATACTTTAAACAGAACTTTCTATCGTGCTATTCCCAGTGTTCGCTGTGTGGCTGGTCAGCACTTTGCAGTAACTGTAAAACTTCTTCCTGTTTTTGTATTTCTGTGTTTGTTTGGGGTTTTTTTCCCCTGGTCTTCCTCATATTTCACTTTTTCCATCTTTTCTACTGCTGCAGCCCCTAATGGTGCACTGTCCTGATGGGGAATACAGACCCGGCTCTTGTACTGTGGGATATAGTCTGCAAAGAAGTGGCTGTATTCAGTCACTTGAACCGAAATTCTTGGTTCCTTGTGCTGCTGTGCACATATCTAGCAAATAACTCAATGGGCTGGTGTCAAGCAAACTGTAGGGCAGAGATTTTTCATTTGTACAAGAACTGTTCTGATAATGAAGGAAAGAAAATAAGTGAGGGCAGGCACTGTTAGTGCTTGGTGCCATGAAGATTTCCTCTGAAGTTGCTGCCTGTTGATCTGACACCTCTGTCATGACCTCTGAAATTCCGTTTTCTTTCCATTATTGCTATTCCACAATGCTAGCGATACCTAAACCCATATCCAAAATCTCCAAGTTTAAAAAGGACATCATCATAATAAGCTTTTTTCCCTGTTTGAAGGTTGCCATAAATAATACAAGCCTAAACAGACAGTTTATTTACAATCACGAGGAATATTTCCTTTGTTCATGAATGTTTTAATAATTCAAAAGCTCTGTCCTGCTCGAGCACTGATCTCTTAACTGATCAAAAGAATATAATGAGCTGGTTGTCCTCATGATGAGCAGTTTATGTTCTGGGCAGGCAGCAAACTGAAACCAAAAGATAGATAGAACTCTAGTTAAACACTGATATCTTTGTGCAATGTTGTATTTCCCCCATATTTCATTTCTGTTTAGGTAGACCTTTGTCTAAACCTTCAACAAATGTCATCAGCTGCACGCAGGAAACAGCACAATAGTGTATAGGAAGTGACTATAGAAGGGTCACACATGTAATTAGAAAAATGTCATAATTTTAAACTGATCCTAATCACTATATTGCACAGTGATTCATGGTTTTCCTTTTCAGAGATGTTAATAGAAATGCAACAAGCAAATGTATTTGCAGTGATGCTATGTAGCTTGTACCCCATAAAACTGTTGAACAGCACTGTAGGTGACAATGAAAACCATTGCATTTAACTAAGGATTGTGTGATATGTATTTCAGTTTCAACCGATTCAGCTGAAGGGTGTTTTCTATGCATGACAGGTTTCAAGATTAGAAAAAGGGTGTATTATAAAATCACAGAATCACAGAATATGAGGAGTTGGAAGGGCCCTGGAAAGCTCCCCCAGTGCAACCCCTGCCAGAGCAGGATCACCAGAGCAGTCACACAGGAACACGGCCAGGGCTTTGGGTGTCTGCAGAGAAGGAGACTCCACAACCTCTCTGGGCAGCCTGGGCCATGCTCCATAACCCTCACACTGACAAAGTTCATCCTCATGTTCAGCTTGAACCTCCTGTGCTCCAGCTTGGGACCATTGCCCCTTGTCCTGGCATTGGCCATCCCAGAGCAGAGCCTGGCTCCTTCCTCCTGACACTGCCCTTTCCCAATGGATCCCCAGGAATGAGGGCACCCCTCAGTCTCCTCTGCTCCAAGCTCAAGAGCCCCAGCTCCCTCAGCCACACAACTTTAAAATAAACACAAGGCAGATGAGAATGAAGAGATGCCAGACTTCCTCACCCCGGTATTAGGGGCTCAGTGAATGGCTTAATACAAGAGTTTCCTGTTTACTTGCTTTTTTTTCATAGTATCAAGTCACTTGTGAAGATAGTAAGCAAGCCAAGAAGATTAAATAACCTGTGTTCTTGAAATCTTATACAATTAATTTATCTAATTAAGTAGTTTGAAAGGAATAAAAGGAGGACTGATCTTCAGCTGCAGTCCTCATATGGAACTGAGATCATCTCAAAATGCTTGATATAGAAGGAGCAAATAAAGCTTTCATCTCAAAATGTAGGGGTTGGTTGCTTTTTCTGTTGCAGGTTTGCAGTTGAACCTTCATAGAGTTCTTTGCATGCAGTGTGCCTCAGAATATGCAGTCTTAACAAAACCAGTTTGGGGTATTGCTCTGCTAGAGTATGTGATGTGCATGGAGTGAGTCTGAGCCTGGCATTTAGACGTGTAATGACCGAGCTGCTTTATAACTTTCATAGTGACAGTGCTACCCTCCTGCGTGTGTGTGATGGTGACAGAAATGGCAGTCACGCACTTGTCTCAAAGCGAAACAACAGTAAGAGAGGAGAATAGGGGAAATCATTATACATGGAAGTGTATGCCACTAAAGCAGTGAGTACTGCTTATCAGTGGACAGTGCTGAGAGTCCTGCATGAAAGTGATAATGTTGCAAAACTTTATAAAAGAAGATTAGAACTGGACAGGCAAACTGCAATCACAGTACAATGGCAGCATTCAGGGAAGATGCGAGAGAGGCATTCTTCATAGCCTGTTTTTCAAAGGCACAGAGAAAACCTAAAAGAAAAACCTCAAGATCATTTAAACTTTATTAGACAACATGGCTGTATGGAAAATAAGCAAATTAAGTTTCTTTCACTGTGGGCATTTCATTCTTTTGAGAACAGTAAACTCCCTAATTCCAAAGAGTCACGCAGTGGCTGTTTGCCACAGAGGAACATGACATGCACATCATGAGGATAACCAGCTCCTGATAGTTGCTCCCATAACAAGTCAGCCTCTGGGTACTTCATGAGAGACCCTGTT
Source organism: Mesitornis unicolor (assembly GCF_000695765.1). NCBI lineage: Eukaryota > Metazoa > Chordata > Aves > Mesitornithiformes > Mesitornithidae > Mesitornis > Mesitornis unicolor. The sequence goes on from NW_010174921.1 coordinate 2,816, forward strand.
CCATTCTTATTTTACTGCACAGTCGTGGAGCTGATGATGACATTTCATTCAGCACATTTTCTGAGCTTTGTCAGCACTTGGGATCAAGTGCCTGATCATAAATATGCAACTAGTCCCATGTTAAGCTGGCACTTGAAGTTATACTCACCGTAAAGCATAGCTCCTCCAGTTTCATGCAGAAAGCGGAACCGATGGGTTTTAAACAACCAGATTGTTAATATTGTAAGAATGAGGAGAAAGTTAAAGACTAGCAACTCCACAGCTCCCTGATGATAAAACTGATCTTCATCTTTCACTGGCACGTATTTCTGCAACTTCTCCATTTCATTCCTTTTAGGGAAAATAGGTGCAAAATAAAATAATAAAAAAAATTCACAGGAAGGAAAGTGTCATCATCTTTGGTAGGAAAAGAAGCCCCGATATTACAGAAATTCACAGCGAGCACATCTGTTTCATTTTCAGCCTCGGGGTAAAGTGCCTGAGCTCAGAATTCAGCTGGATTCTCGTTACAGCTTCCTGTTTCTCTCTTAAAGCTGCCCTGTCTCATTTTTAATGTTGCGGTTGCGTCGCTGGACTGCGCTTGCTCCAGCTGTAGATGCACAAATCACCTCCAAGGCTCAGGCTCTATCAATTCCTAAAATTTTGTTGTAAAATGTACTCTGTGTCTGTAATGTTTGTTCCTGTAGTTTCCTGCATAATCGCTACCCTAAAAATAGTATTTTGTCCTGACAGTTTAAGATGGAAAAGCTGTCATTAAAAGGATTGTATAGCAACCTTTAATACATTGTGGAAGATTAAAAGTCTTTCCTCCTTCCCACTTTTCAACGTAGGCAACATAGGCTAAAGGTGGCAGGAGAAGACAACAAAACAGTGAATAGGAATGTCAGGATTCAGTCCTTGTGCTTGCACTGATACTGCTTGGAGACTGAGAGGTCTGTGTAAAAGCAAAGGTCCAATTACCTAGGATTAAAAGTGAGTTTCCTTCTAGTTATCTTCTAGTTAATACTTTGCTTACCAGCTATTTATTTAAAATCTCTATCACTGGTTTTTCTCTGCCGTCTCCACTGTTTCACTATCTTCTCTCCTTTGTGTTTCCCTCATTTCCTCTTTCTTTTTATAGTTTTACCTGATATTATGCAAACATAGTCAGGATTATTTAAGCCAAAGCTGTATTTCTGAACTGATTATCAATGGAGTCTGTGGGATGAAAAGTTGGCCAAAGCTAGCTGCTAATTCCCAAATTAACGAACCATGCGACTCAATTTCAAGTAAGGATTAAACTTTGATGGTAACCTGTATCTTTTGAGAATTATTCACTACTGTATTTCGAATGACAAAATAATGTATAAGGGAATCAGGTGTAGCAATTTCATTATACAAATGATGCAACTCTTTTAAAAATGGTAGTCACATAGCCAAGGCTTATAACTTGTATAGAGGAGAAAAATAAAAATGGAAGACTTGATTTGGATATGATATTCACAGATTAGAAATGACAGTGACCTCAATGCTGTGAGACTGATCATCCATCTGCAATGTGGCAGTATCAAAAGCAAACCAAAAATAATCTGAAAAGAACCACATTCAGCATCTTTCACAATGAAAAGCAAAGATTTAGTCATTATGGAAACCAGAGTTCTTTGCTACCCTTGTCAAATAGGTAATTTGGAGGCACTTATAATAAAGCCAATGGACAAGAAGCACAAAACAGTGAGAAGAGGTCATTTTATATCAGGAATCTCACTGATTAGACCTCAGATTTGGGAGATCAGGTTCAATTCCCTTTTCTATTTGAATTTACCTCAACCCCTATTTCTCACCAGACAATGAGGAGCTCCTCAGTCTTTCTGCCAGAGTAGTTGTGGTATGAAGTATATGAAGTGCGTGTTAATTTCCCAAAGCTGTACTTCCTCTTTTGCGAAATAGGGCTGTAATTCTGTCCTATCTCACAAGGTAATTTGATGCGTGTTTGTGGAACAATCACACGCTGAAATTTGCACCATGCCAGAGCTTAAATGAAAACAATAAATTTTAGATTTAGTATCAGATTTGGATGACAGACATTTTAATTTATCCGTAGCGGGATGTGGAAATGATGGCAATTTCAGTTATTTGTTATTTGTGCCCTATCCATTTGCATACTGCTCACATCAGTCCCACTACATAACCCCGTGTGTGATCATATGAATAAAAGGTACTTTGCTTAGGAGCAAAGGGAAAGAATTTAGACTGCATAAGCAACTTGAATACTTTTTCCCAGTCTTTTGCACTCTCTCTTTTAATATGAAGTATTTTAGTGTATGGAACATCCTCAGAAAAATAGTGAGAAGAAGATGCTATCATATATACAGTACAGTATATATGTACAGTAGAGTTGATATGGAAAAGTAGAATTCAAGGGGGAAAACCAGTAACTTAACTTACATGGCCATTAGACAGCTGAAGACCAGACTTTGTTCAGGAAGAATTTTCTAAAAAATGGACATGTAGTGAAAGTAATTAAATTGTAATTTAAAAAGTAATTAAATTCTGTGAGCGAAACTGCTGTAGGAAGAACTGCTGGGTCATCAGAGAGCATGGTGGGGTTTTTTTCTTTTTAGGGAGACGCTGAAGGCATCGTCAGGCTTCTTTTATGTAAGAAGAGACCTCTGTGTCAGGGAGAGCTTGACTTGAAAAATATTGTCCTTTGTAATGAGAATTTAGACACTAAAAATCTTCCTTCAGACATCACAGAGCTTTGCCTTGTTGGGAAAATGTTGGAGTTTTTACGTTTGCTTGTCTGTTTAACTGGTTTTATTTGTTCTCTTGTTTCTATTGAGCTAAAAATCACAAGCCTGTTCCAAGATTTTCTTTTTCGGTAGGTTATAGGTTTCTGAAGTTTGAGTCTTAACAACGTAAGGGCTTCAGAACAGACTGTACCTGAAAAGTAAGACCAAGTGTCCCAGCTCTACATACCTGCTGAATGGGAACACTCCTAGTTAAGGTACTGACTTCAGCTTCACTTACTAAAGAGTTTTTGGACTTAAATTAATTTGGACATGTACCAAACTTTCTCTTTACTGGTAGTTAAAGGGGTATGTTTCCTTAATGTTGGCATAATAAAAAGGTGCTTGTACTTGAAGAGCTCGCTGCTGTAATGGATGATGGATAAATCTATTTTATCATTTTAACTGCTTCCACAGTCTGGCGTGCACAGAAGTCAGTTATTTTAGTTGAGAAAAACCACCCCTCTACCAAAAAGAGCAAAATGTTTCAAGATAGCCATAGCTTGATATATGTACATCAAGTACACATATGGTACTTGTGTAGATGTATACATACAAGTTTTGGTTGGTTTGCAGCAGCAGCATCACATTTGCAATATTGAGAACAGATAAGACAAGGGAGGGGTCTGGATAAAACAGAAAATTACATTTTGTCTTTCAGAACAGGCTACCAGGTGAATGAGGAAAGCTTTCAGAGGGAATATGTTTTGAATATTATTTAACAGAGCAAGGACAGAGTCAAAGTAAGTTAAGCTTTCTGCTGGAAGGTATACTGATATATCAGGCAATTCCCATGATACTGTGCTCTTACTACAAATCATATTTGCTTCATTTCCCTTGGCATGTCATTTTTATGAACAACAGGTAGCAGTCTTGCTTACTTCCTGTGTTCACTTTATCAAGTCTACTTTATGAATTTCACAGAACAGTAACCCTTTCCTCCCTTAGCTTGGCAGATGTAGAGATCTGGCTGCACAGAAGCCATCAAGATCAAATAGAAAGCAAGAGGAGTCTTGTAAATCAGTAGAGAGATTCACATCTTGGAAAGTATAAAGTCAGAAAAGGAGAACAATGTAAAAATTGTAATTAATTACAGTAATTATAGTTTCTGGGAATTCCAAGCAAAGAGACAATGCTTTAGCAACACTGGCAATTATGCGAGCACAGGAAAAGTACAGCCAAAAGTAAAAACAAATATTGAAAACCACTGCATCTATGGATGTAAATAAAAAACCTAAGCAAAATCAATTCTGAAACTGTGAAATCAACCACGTTACCAGTGCAGATAACAAGTGTTCTGTCACAGCTCACTTGCCTAAAATCCCCAGACAGACTGGAACAGGATTAGTGGGATCACAACTGGTTATCCTTCTCTAATCCATTCCAGCCAAGAAGATCTGCCTTGCTAGCTCCTGTCCTGATACACAATTGCCTATGAAATGCTGAGAGCTAAGGCCACTTAAGGCCACTAAGCCCACAGTGGCAGGGTAAGTGTCAGTTTATAACTGCCAGGCCTCAATGTATTTTGAAATCTCTTCTACTGCTTAGAAGAGCCTTCCTATGAAATCAGTTTATTTGGTGGTTGTTATTGATCTTTCCTCCCTTTGGTCAGGCTCTGGTTTTACTCTTGCTTATTTGGTATTGCTGGTATTTTATCTACAGGTGCCACAGAGTCTCCAGTGACAAAAATAAGTTCACATAATCTATATATCTGGTATGTTACAGCTATTACTCTTAGCTGAATTATAGCTTTAAAAATAATTTCTACTTACTGGAATACATCTTTCTATTCAGAAGCCAGTCTTCCCCCACTGCCTCCTTGCTTCAGACCCTGTTTAACTGCCTAATCAAAATACAATACTAATGCTGATGGATATACATTGAGTTGAGTGGAAGTGGCCTTTGACTCTCCCAGGAGAGCTGTGCTATTTCTACTCCTGTGTCACTGTCTCCAGGCGCTGTATCAACACAGGAAAACCTTTCCTCCCTTTTGAGCAGCAGTGCACTCAGTGCATCCTGGGCTGTAACGACCAGCTCAGCACACTGTGATCGTCATGCTGGAACCAACCTGGACAGATCCGTTTCAACTGAGACAGCTGAAATGCTCATGTGTTCTCCTCTGTGAGAAGACAGAAACGGCAGCATTTCTGTAAAAATTAAAGCTCTGGAAAAGAGAACAGTTTGCTTCTATAATCCATCAAAGTGCAGTTGATTGGCTCTGTTTCAGGCAGTTTTAGCCAACAGATTCAGAGCTAAGATGAATTGTTACAAAATTCTGATAATCTGCTATTACCTATTCATACAGTTTGAATTAATCCACATTGTTCAACATCAGGATCATGAAGGAGAGATTTCCAAGTTTACTTCCGTGGGGTTTATGTCCATTTTCAGCTTGAACTGCTGCCTTGTGGTATTTTTTTCATATTTTAATAAACTGGAAAACAGTCTAGATAGCAAGATTTAACTAAAATAAGCCAATTGTACAGATAATTTTAAAATTATAGTTTTCTGGGGAGGAAACTACTATGGGGAGCTAAAGAGGGGAGAGGGGTTCACTATGAAATGTAACGTTCATCCACTGAAATCTCAGCACACAAAGGATTATTTGCTGCTTATCTCAGGCAGTCCATTTTTGGAAGGACTGTAGCACACTGCTGACTCGTGTTCAACTTGTGAAACCACGGACTTCTGTAAATCCGCCTGTTTTAATTTAGTTACCTATAAAGCAGGTCCACTATAGTCCCACAGCCTCTGCTGCAGGCTAGGAGGTGGGAAGGCAATCCTTACCAGTAAAAACTGAGGCAAAAAGGTTCTTGAATACCTTTGTCTTTTCCATGTCCTTTCACTAATTTCTCTGCCCCACCGAGTTGTGGCTCTACGTTTTCCATAGCCACTTCTGCTGCCAATGTAATTCTAGAGGCCCTTTTCCTTATATCCCTCTCAAGTTTCATCTCCAACTGTTTAAGCATTGCTCTGTATGCTCAGGCCATGTCTCTGTATTCCTCCTGGGTTGCCTGTTCCTGCTTCCTTCTTTGTGCTTCTTTTCACATTTCAGCTCGACCAGGGGTTCCTTCTTCATCCACAATGATGCTGGCTTGACCTTCTGTCTGTTGGCAGGTTCTTGTGCCTTGAGGCAGCTATCTGTGAAGATCACTCAGGTCTCCTCAGCTGTTGACATTAACAATACCCTGCTCTTCCATATCAGCAGTGATATCACATCACTGATTCAATCGCAGTGGGTATACAGCAACTACAGAAATGCGACTGTATCCATGACTGCCACATAGCAGCAAACATCCTTACTTGACATTTAAATCTTAAAAAAAACCCAAACAAACAAAAACAAAAAAACCTGCCTGACGAAGTATATTGCTGCAGTACTTTTTGGTTTTGTCAGGTAGATTGTTCAAATGTGTGTCGTTTGATGACTTCTGCTTCAGACACAAATTATATCACCTTGTACTGTGTGCTAAGGAAAGTGGGGAAAAGATATCTGATTTAACTGGCTGTTAAATGATGTGTTCTTTCTCATGAGTCGAATCTGAAAGTATATTCCACGAGAGGGCTCTCTTTACACGTGAAATGAAAATCTGACTTTAAGCACTGCTAGATCTATCAGTTCTTCAGGTTAAAGACAGGGGTTTTAGTTTATGTAAGAAACATCCTGTAGTGCATCAGTATACTGGATAAGACCCTGTTTGGAATATATAACTAGTTTTGTGACTCCATTTTCAGAGGAAGCATGCAGGTCCAACTGAATTATTTTTAGTCTGTGAATAGGAACATTTTAGAAAACTCCTAATTAAACATCTCACCCAAATTCATATCTTCCTGAGGTCA
>NW_010174922.1:0-800 GCF_000695765.1 Mesitornis unicolor
CCGAGCGATTCTGTGATTCTGTGATCTACCTTTGCAATACCTTAGGATGACCAGGAGCATACCATAACACAGCTGATATGAGGCATTCAAGACTACACAGAAGAGGGAACTGGAGTTTTCAAATAAACAAATGGTTGGCAATGCTGACCAAACCACATCATTTATACCTCAGCCTCACAAAACGCAAATACTTAAAAAGTTACCAAAGGCAACTGATTTAAGTTGGAATACAGAGTCAGATTAGTGCAAACAGCTTTGCAACACCATAAAAATGGCACCAAAATAAGAGGTCTTTACATTGCAGTTAAGGTTGAAAAGGCTTTTTTTTTTCCCATCAGGCTGGAAGAAACCAACATAATGATCTAAACTTCTCAGCACAAGCCACACAAACACCTACCAAGAATTTCAGTATCAACACACTCACCAAGTGACATCCCTTCACAAAGGGATAGCTTTTAAGGACTTAAACTGGAGTGGTCTCACTTCTGTGAAAGTTAATTTGTCATTTTTCCACAAGATTTACTTCCACTCTGTACATCTATCTGTTGCCTTAAGTAGGTCAAAAATGCCAAAACCTTCTGTGTCACTTTACCATATGCACACACATGCCCCTGATGTGACATCTCATTTCACCTCTGCTGGTAAACATTCAGCTATTGCTTCTGAAAGCAAAATTAAGAGTGCAAACCACTCTGTACATTTTTTTTTAATATCTCTAGGCTTATTTTAGGAGTTACTAAGAATATATATGATTTCAGTGGAGTGTCCATGGAAACCAGAACTACATTCTGCAAGGGCAT
>NW_010174922.1:831-22937 GCF_000695765.1 Mesitornis unicolor
GTGGGGGTGGCTCAAGCAGTAGTATTAGCCTGTTGAATACAACTATCTTTTCTGAGAGCAGTGCTAAATGTAAAGATTGACTCATTTGTACTGACATTTACTTGGTTATGCATTGAGTGATTTACAAGTAACACAAAAGGAAGAACAATGTAGTGATTTATGCTACAGAAACACTCATTTACCAGTCTAGTAATGCTTCTCAGTGTCAAGTGTGTATGTAACAGCTTGCACAGAAATCTTGTTGTTTAAGAGACAGTAGCTACATTAATATTAGTCCTTGAATTACTCCTATGCATCAGTATTGAGGAATATTACAGGAAGAATAATTCTTCTATTCCAACTATTAACTGTAATTGATGTTTCAGAAAAGGTTTAGATGTGATATCTCCTCTGAAAGTTAATTTCAGACCACTGTTGAAATCACTGTAAAAACTATCCCATTGTACTGCTTGACAGTCTTTTCAATCCAGTAGTAACAAAATTTGGAATAAACAGTACACTAAAGATGATGATTAAATAAACCAGAAATCTTTACAGAAATCACTGGCAATCTGAATTCAACGTCTATATACAAAGTATTACTGTATTAAAAGAAGACTATTTTAGGAATAGTGCATTGATACAAGCAATAGAAATCCCAATTGCAGTGAAGTAGGAGCTATACTTTACAAACTTAAAGAGAAAGGAGACATGGCCCCAAATACTTTAAGTAATACTCAGCAAGCTTTAAAGAGTTACATTATCTGACAAACTAAAAGGTTTGGGTGTGCCTAACTAAGGCAAGGAAAAGAAGTAGCTGTTTAATTTGATCTTTCATTAGATTTGTAAGTTTGTTTTAAGGCAAACTTGTGGATAATGTATCCTACTCTTATGACAAGCACTAACAACGTGGGCAATAGCCTCTAACATGTCACATAACTTAGCCACCATGAGGAACAAAACTGATGCCCTGCACAGACATCAAGGAATACTATACTGTGAACAAAGGTTGTGTTGAGGCACTGCATTGTCTGTACAGAAACTGATTAAACCTGTTTCATCATTAAGACCTATTTACAGTAAATTCCACATTGCTCACCTGTGTCAGGAACATCCGTAGGTCTCATAATTCTCCGGATCTGCTCCATTGACTGGAGATCTGGAGACAGTCCTGTAAGTACAAGAAAACAAGTGACTTATTTACATGTTTTACCTGTAAAAAGGGTTCCACAGAACACACAGAGGTTCAAAGTCATACAGCATCCATTGTTTCCACTGTAATATAAACAAAAGACAGTTTGCTGTAAGACAATTAAGTTTCTGAACAGAAAGACAGAATAACAAAACTGAAATTAGCAAGGTGTTTTAATTGTTTTCATATCATCCTTTCAGCTACACAGCACAGAACTCTTCAGTATGTTCTCATAAACAGCTTACTAGGGAGAACCAGTGAAGGACAGCATTCCCATTATCTAACAATCAAACTGGATGCAGATGACCTTCTTTACAACCACCTTACTTTATAAAAGCTACACAAAAATCCCCTATTCAGCTTTAACAGTCCACATGCCAAAGCAGCCTGCAGATAAGCTACACCACTGTGTTTCAGTGTTTTAACACACATCAGCTGAGCAGCAGTCACTGGATGCTGTAAACAAATACTTGAACATACAACTGCACTAGATAAGGAGCACAGAGGTGGTAATCTACTACAGCTCAGTTGCTCAGTCATTTATAAAAAATATAGTACCTTGATTACTCAAAAAAACCCACATTTATCACAAAGACACAGCTGGTTTTGTATAGTTTTGCCACATTAATATGTAATTATAGCCAAAGCACGAGATTCCAAAGCCACCCTTTGAACAGTTTACATACATACTATAGAGCTTTTCTACTTGAGGCACACAGGCAGAGATTTCTAAAGTGAACCAGAAGTTTCTAAAGTGACTTAGGCCAAGATTACCTAATTAAGAAATTCACAAATTTGGAAACAGAGCATGAAGACCTCATTTGTCATGAAACATATTTCATATTAACAAGCCATATCCACTTGACTCAGTCCAGAACTTTAAATATGGCAGAAGAAAATCTATCACTGGAAAAGAATAACCACATAAAATAATTTCAGCTGACATCAGCGTTTGGACAGTACCAACGTACGTATTACAGGAACAATGACTCCAATGCATTTGATACAAAGACTTGAGGAACTTTTCTTAAGTATCAAGATTTTATATTATTTTTGTTGAAGCAGTGTTATGATAAAAGCCTTCTACCTTCATCAGCTTGTTAAAGCTGTCTTTACAGTATTACCTCGAGGTTGTGAAAGGTGGCAGAAAACCTACATTAAATAGAATATAAAAGTAATTTTGGTCAATTCTACTTACACAACAATACTAATATAAATTCAAGTAGATAATCAGCTTTTAAACTTTGACCAACCTACCTCTTTCCTTTCCCCAGAACTGATCTATTTGCATGCAGATTATACTAGCACAAAGGCATGTGGAGTCTACTCAGCACCACACCGTGAGATAGCAATGGACAATGTCAGTGAAGAACATAAAACCAGTTTGTGACCTTCTATGAGGTTACAGCTCGCACTATTTTAAGCTGCATTCAAAACATGAAATTCTTTAAAAGAAAAATGTTATTACAAACCATGTCTCAACTTCATAGCTGTTAATTTTGTGCTATTTTATAACACTGTAAAAGAGCAAACCTCCACAAAACTGCTTGCATATTTGTAGACCCCTTTGTAACCACCCAAGTGGTCTTCTTTTCCCAAGTATCCTCCTAACTCCACCTGCAACGAAATAGCTAATGTCTCAAATTCAGATCTCCAGACAAAAGTTGTACATGATCAGCATTAAATGAAGGAATTAAGAACGCAAACACAGGTCACTGAAGATCACTGTCAAGCTACTGCCACTACAGTGATTTCTGCAACCTACTGTGTACTGGAAGAAAACTGAAAACTACACAATTGAATTAAGTTGTCTTGTCACATAATGACAGAGAAAAGTTATCTTCTTTAAGTTTCAAGAGTACCCCCTACCTAAGGGGACACAGAAGGCGAACTGTCATTACTCCTGGCAGACTCATCAGATCCAGGCTCTAGATCTGCACCACTCCATGGTCAAGTAGAATTGGTAAAGTAAGAGTGATGGTTACCTATTTTTTTATAGTTTAATTCAGAAAAGTCCTCAGGTCTTCTTGGATATTACGTAATATTATCAAGTACACTTCACCTTCAATGAACATTACATTGTCATTAATGTCACAAGAAAAAAACAAATTCCAGAGCTTGGAAATATTACGTAAGCTGAGTAAGAAAGAAATATTATGCAAGCTGGAACATAGGAGGTTCAATCTGAATATGAGGAAAAACTTTTTTACTGTAAGGGCTACAGAGCACTGGAACAGGCTGCCCAGAGAGGTTGTGGAGTCTCCTTCTCTGGAGACATTCAAAACCTGTCTGGACACGTTCCTCTGCAGCCTAGTTTAGGTGATCCTGCTCTGGCAGGGGGGTTGGACTGGATGATCTTTCGAGGTCCCTTCCAACTCCTAATATTCTGTGATTCTGCGATACATAAATACAGTATTCTACGAAACCAATGTAACTCCCATCTCAGAGCTTAAATTCAATGTGATAAGACCAATGTGTTCCATCAACATGGCACTACAACATGGACTTAATTTATAGAAACTTGAAAGTAATTACATAAGGTCACCAAAGATTAGAACTAGAGAGTGGTGTCATAGGTAAGAGAATAACACTGTACAGAATACAAAGCAGAGCAACAGAGAGAAGTCAGGAATGGTTACAGAATAAACTTAAATGAAGCAAGATAAAGAGCAAAGACAGACTTAAGTTGAAAGAACAACTTTAAGAAAAAAGGCCAAAACATGAGCAATGTGGAAAGACAAGGAAGAGAGAGAGGGAAGCAACGGGAAAGACACAATAAAAGAACATTTTAGCAGCATCAACACTTGGAGATAGGGACAGCATGGGAGGTTTGATTTATATTGTGAGAGAGAATTCAGGACAGTAGATGCCTGGAAAAGTCTAGGTAAAACAGCTGACTCGAGATTTCAAGCTATTGTAGATAGCCTACTGGGGTAAGTTAGGTGCCTTTTATTTTACTATGTTATGCGGTTTTGCAAAGTTTTATTATATATCCCAGAGGACAATGTTTTTAAAATAAACTATGCAAAAATGCGCAATATAGTAAAAAAAGGCACCTACCTTTTATCTACATGCTAGCTGCAACCTCCAGCAGAGTTGGAACCCTTTGTGTTGCTGCCTCAGTGTTTATTACAGCAGTAACATCATGAAAAGGCGTTGACAGTCCATGACTTCATGGGATCTGGAAGGCAGTTCGGATAGGATTGGAGAAGAGCAGAAAAAAGGGTAAAACTTATTTATGTGCTTAATGTCCACTTTCATTTATTTGGAGCACACAGCACATTCAGTAATCTTTTCAGTTTATTTCACAGTCACCGATCAGTTGTGAGCAACGGTAATTTCAGTTACAGATAAAGCCTGTACTAGTTTAAGGGACAATTAGCATTCAATAGAGAAGTAAATATTGCTTTGCATAAGAGGATGCTTATAGCATACTATGCACAAAATATAAGTATTCCTACGTGATTAAACAATATATTTATAATAAAGCTTTAGATTTTTTTTTAATAGCTTTCTAGGCTTCTTGATCATAACTCAGGTCTCAAGTGCATATTTACTATCAGAAGCTATCATTTTTGTCATAGAACATAGCATTCTACTCTACCTGCTAAGCTTCCTTGATTAGCTTCTACCACCCAAGTCTAATTTTTTGCCTGAAACACTACAATATTTTGTCACCATTCTTTCTCTACTGTTTCCCAAATAAAACAACATTTTAAAAAGTATAATGATAGTAAAAGAATAATTCCTCTGCCAGCATTTTTGGAAACAAATTTATTACATGGTTTTAGACATTGATAATTGGCTACCTCTGTGCAGAAGCGATTATCACACATTCTTAAAATTGAGATTTAGCTCATAAGAGAGGTACCAGTTCTTGGGGCAAGAGAGGAATGAGGGAGAACCCACCACTCCACCACACTGAGAATGTGAAGAAAAGATGACATGCAAGAAAACAAGTACTTTCTCTAACATGTCAATGCTACCTGGAGACTGGTAGACTCTACTGTCTATCATTGCATTAAGTCTGTATTTAACGAGATACCTCAGAGCATATGATGCACAAGACTCTGACAGCTTTTACTAGCAGGCACTGAAGGCAGAAGCTTTCAATACAAGATGCCATGATCATATTTACAGAACATTGCAAGAGCTCTGCCTGTACAGAGAGATACCTGTAATTAATAAAGGCAGGACAGCAGCCATCAATACAACCTCACAAAGTCTGGAAGAATCTGCTCAGGAATTTTGAGCGCACACTACTTCTGATTTCAAATGGAGCTGTTCAGGCAAACAAGAGGTTTCTGCAGTGCTCTCACTTAAACTAATCTAATTATCTCACTGACAATGCAGGTGTGACACCTACCAGACCATCTCTGGATCACTCAGTACAAGGCATCAAGTTGCTTAGTAATGGAGGTAGTTGCAAAGACAGCTGCAAAAAGGCAGGATGGCCCTTATTACAAGTACTTTGAAACTACTGTCATTTTTTTTTACTTCTTGGGACTCTGCAAAGTCCTGAAAACCCAAAAAGCATAACTGCCTGGAAAAACATGGTGAGTCCCCTTCTATAAAGAACAAAGTCCAAGTAAGTTCCAAAATTCAGAGAAGTCACAGACCTCAGTCAGATCAACAGCAAATACTTTTTCCTCTATAAGAAAAGGGCAGCACTGGGAGAGATGTCCATGCATTTTCCAATAGCAAAGGTTTCATAGAGTCAGAGCAAGCCATGGCTGACCTGCTCTAATATTAATAAATGTCTTACTTCAAGCAGCAGGCTTGACTATGTAACCGCAGAGGTCCCTTCCACCAACATCTTATGAAACCAGCTATAGAGGCCAAGACTATAGAGCTGGGGTTACTTGCAAAAGTTCTTCTCTCACTTCACTGCTGGGATGCCAATGTTAGCAAAGGCTGCACTGAGAAATGGTAACAGCAATAATTCATCTGGCAAATTAGGCAAGAGTTCCAGCATTCAGTATCCTTCAGAGACACACACTGATAGGAATACTTATAGATGGACTTGCCCCTCAGGCAGAGGGCCATGTGTGTCAGGTAAGAATGTCTGCTGCCAGGTACACAGAAAAGCACAAGGCACAGTGAGCTTTACAGACAATATTAAGGTTAAATGTCTCCAACTAAATAGCAGATATGTATATCCACACTCCATTTGGTATAGCATTAACCCAAAAGATCAGTTTAGAGAGCCTTTAAAAGCAGTCATCAGCTTACCTCCATGACAACAGAAGATCTTCTCATCCACAATGGCTGCAATAGGCAGACAGTTGAAACAGTCTGTGAAGGTCTTCCACAGTTTAATGTTAAATCTTCGCTTGCCTACAAGAACAGTTTGGAACATTAGGAAGAGAAAGCTGTTTTCTTAAAGCCAATCTGTAATACATATCATAATCTGACCAAAAATGGCAGCAAACTGTCATCACGAGGCTTAATTCCTGTTAGTGCACTTAGGTTTCAATCTCCTGCAACAGCATTTCAAGGACAGCAGAAGAGCAAATAGTAATTCTCCAGAATGACTAACCTTGGTTTGAAAAGTACTTTTAGAAAGTTTCAAAGTCGATTCAAAGGATATTGAAATCCTTGCAGTACAAAAGTCACTACTAGAAGTGTCTCCAAAACAGTCTCTATAGCAGTCTTTCAAAATAAATAGGTTTTGCTTACATTCATCGTAGAATCCATAGATCCGATTGATGCTAGCACACTCATGATTTCCTCTTAAGAGAAAGAAGTTTTCCGGGTACTTGATTTTATATGCCAGTAATAGGCAAATTGTTTCCAGAGACTGTTTGCCTCTGTCTACATAATCGCCAAGGAAAAGATAATTAGCTTCTGGTGGGAATCCTCCATATTCAAATAATCGAAGCAAGTCTGTATACTGACCATGAATATCACCTGAGTAAGAAAATGTTTACCAAGGATTAGTGCAACAACATAAAAGAGTACACAAACTGAGAACGCAAGTCAGCTAATCACTTTTTTATTAATTGATATTAAAAAGTATTAATATTTCCTTTTTAAAGGGCTAGCAATAGGTATCAGAAAAGTGAGAACGATGTTAATATTACAAACTGAAATACTCACTAAATGTAAATAATTCATAGTATTTGTAGAGCCACTATGTCAGTTATGAAACCCATCTGAAAACCAAAAGCTACAGAAGTCTTCAGAATCAAGCTTAAGCTTTCTAACCAAGCTCTAATTCTAGTTCAAATTAAAACAAGGTCAGAAAGACAACCTCTAATTAAACAGTTACATGGCCAGCAAGCCAACGTACTGAGAAAACTTAAGATACATTACTTACTGCAAAAACAGACCAGTAAAGAATCTAGATAGACTGGAGAGAAACTGAACATTGTGCTGGCAGATAACACTTACTTCAAAGGTCAACTGCTTGTCCTCCCGTAACACTACTGTACTAAGTTTCCCATCACATAGCATTTAGGGAAACTTCTCCTTTGATACAATTATTCACATAAAAACAGGACAGAGACTTGAAGACTGGTATCTCTTACAAGATATGCAATCCTGCAGGTGTATCTTATAACAACTGGCACATTACTCATCACACTGCCACCTTTAAAATTAAGCTGGCTTTCCACGAAACAGCTGTGTAGCAATTACACCACCACAGTACATAGTATCAGACTAGCCAAAGCTATCTGTGAGCTGCCCCTAAGGTCAACAAAGATACCAAAGCTGCTATACCATAACTTGCAGAGTACCTATGATGTATTCCAGCTGACTGCATGTTACCAGAGTGACTGAATATAAAAAAGGTACGCAAGAAGCCTTTGGTACAAGCCGTATGTTGTTTAAATATAGTACCTCCAAGGTCCCTTACACTAAGCATTCCATAAATGCATTTTCACTTTTGCTGCTCACCTTTAAGCATAGCTATTCTCCAGTAGAGCATCAGCTTCCATGGCCTTAAAAAAGCAAAAAAAATATCCCCCCCCCATCTCAATACAACTTTTTCCATAATCTTAAAGGAAAAAGGTTTCCAAACCTGTATGCTCGCCAGTTCAATTATTAAAGCATACAGTGGTAGAAAGTACAATTACTGTTCTACTCTATATTTCAGAATCTCCAGGTCACAATCAGAACACCACACAGAAGACTACTTAACAAGTCACTGCTATGCTGAGTCTAGTACTCCAGAACTACACTATTAGTACACTCCCCAGACTTCACCACCACCAGAATTAACTACCAAGTACACATACTACAGAAAGAATTATAATTGTGTTTAATGTTAAGAACTACTTTCAGCTACACACACAAGCCAGAGGGACTAAAGCACTTAAAGGGTAAAGAAACATTTTACAGAAACAGTTTTGTAAAGGGACCAAAGCCTTTACTATTCCATTCAAGGCACTTGGCTTTTTAAAATACAGCTTCATATGGGCACAAGTTGAAGTCTATCAGATACACACCCTTACAGTAACAACCACAACTATTTTAAAATGGATGTTTACATAAGAGTATCTTTCATCTTACATTAAAACACATCCATTCAAAAAGTAAAAGATTTTGAACTGACATGATTACAAAACAAGACAACCTTACAATAGTTCCTCAGGCACTGCCTGAATACACTAAAATAGTGGTTCAAAGCAGTACAACTGCATATTTTGCTTTTGGTGAAGGTGATAATCTTGATTTCACTTTTATCTATGTACATCTTTGACAATTGCTCCAGTATTAAATTTAGATGCATCTGACACTTTCTGGTGCTATCATTGTGTTTGGAATCCGATTTAAAAATAAAATGCCTTATTTAACTGCGCATTTGTTATCCTATTCTTGTGCACCTAACAGTCCTTTCAACTGTCTTGATTTAAGCAAATGAGAAACTAACCTTGAAGAAGGCTAATTAAATTTACACACCTTGACTTACGTACAATCTAAATATTTTAGTTTTTATTTTTTCTTTATCTAGGAATATGAGACTACAGTTGTCTTTTCAATATAGCATAAACACAACATGGTAAAGCTGGATTTTACCTTCAACTTCATGTCATTAGGCAAGTTGGTCTGGTTTTTCCTCCCCACCCTACCAAGCAATTAGTCATTTAAAAATGACATTGCCATTAGTGTGCTTTTCTTTGCCTTTTATTCTTTTTTTTAATTGGCAATGTAAGAAAAATTGCTACATTTCTGTCAGGAGGAAGCCTAGGAAGAAGCTAATCTATCTTCGAGCATATTTGTAACAACAAATACAATGACTGGTTTAATTTTAACACTAACACTTTAACAAGTCTAATTCAAGAAATTTTATGCTTTCTAAGACTGTATCTGCTAATAATAACTTGAGGGATTATTATATAATTATATAGATATATTATATATAATAACTTGAAGGATGATCACTAGTATTTACAATAGTTCTGTAACAGTTTTTTACAAGCTCGCATATCTATTAACAATAACTTACTTTTGAAGAAGTCTAGCATTTTATAGAGGCTTTGAGAGGTAAAGAATACACAGGTTTTAGTTTCATCCATATCTGACAGTAATAATAATGGTTTCTAAAACTTGCTGTAAAGCTCAAGGAATTTATTATAAGGTAACTAAGACTAATTTAACAGTCTGCATGCAGTTTTATTTTTTCAATTGAAAGACTAACAATGCTTTATTCAACACTGGTTTTGAAGTGTTCTGTTTCACAACATGTAAAGTTCTTTGTTTTGCTTATGCTTTGAAGAGAGCAACTATAATATTAAACATTTGCTTTTTTCTTTTAAGCGGCTATCTGCTCTTTGAAATAGTGACCAAAAGAGAAGCCGCTCTGTACAAGCAGTCCCCAGGCAAGTAAAACAGACAGGCTGCAAAATCTGTACTAGACAAGGGCACAAGCAGCTCCTATTGCCAATGGAACTTGCTTCTAAATGGTACCGGAAGCATCAGCAATCTACCAACTGTCAGCTGCCTTTTCTCAACTTAATCCAATCTAAGTTGAAAATTACATTTAAGATTGTGAACACCTCACACTAATCCATATCACCCAAGTTAAGGTCACTTGCCTATCTCAGTATCCTTCCAACCCACCTCCCACACAACTAGATTAAAACACCTATATAAACCACATACATATGAAGTTTACATACCACAAATTTTTAGAGGTGCCTCTAGTTCCAGGAGAATAGGCTGACTAAGAAATATTTCCCGTGATTTTATGCACAAGCCCCGAACTTCTGCTTCGGTCATCTGAACAATCTTCCCAGGACGGCATCCTCGTACTGAAATGAGAAGTTTAACAATTGAAGGTAACTATCACACAGATACACAGCAATAGGTAAGTGCAGATAAGCTGCATTTGAAATCTTTATTTAACAAAAAGCCAGCAGCACACTCTAACATATCTATCAAATGTGTTGGAAACCTATAATCCAAAAATATCTAAAATTCATCTCTAATAGTGCCAGTAACCTATGCTTAAATGTCTGTATGTGTTCCTGTTAAATAAGGTTCTCAGAAGAGAACAATTTAAGCCTTGCTTTTGTCTACATTTGGATAAACAGCAACTTCAAAACGTGTTTAAATCAACAATCCCATTATGCTTAAGTATTCACAATAGGCAAAAAAATCCAGAGAATGGAAATCCTGAAAACATATTCACAATAGCATAAAATAAACTTCTTAAGGGCTGTTGAGTTCAACAGGGCTAGCTAAATACCAAAAAACCCCACCCCACAAGCATGTTTACACTTTACCCAGCTGAAATTGCAGTATTAGGAACATCACACTAAAAGCTATTAAAATTCGATGAAACCTTCACTCATATATAATAAATCTTGAGATATTGGAAGTTTTATGTCCAAACAAAGACATTCTAATTAGAATGAAATTGAATTCCTAAACCAGTAAGTCAGGTACTCAGATCTATATTTAGCACTAAGTTTTCAAAAGCATTCACATGTCATTGCACTTAAACCAACATCCTCTGGCAAGTTTATCTGCAGCTGCTTCTTTCCACATGTATCTACCCGATTCCTCTGTCAGAGGCTTTAATGTGTCTCTAATGAGGCAGCAAAACAGAACAAATGTGTCTGCATTTTGACTGATCCAGTTCAGTCCTGCAATTTAACATAAACCAAATTTCAGAGTTCAAACTAATAAACCAGAATGTATCGGTGTCTACAACAGGAGAACATATCGATCTGCCATCTGCTTTAGATGGAAGCAACATTCAGCATTAAACCACAGCAGTACCTACAAGAGAAGGTGGTATGAAACTTCAGCAGTTCAAATTCAAGTGTTTTCAAACTCAAATACATTAAGACATAACTTTGTAAAAGTTTCAGCTGCCACTTCAGAAAGTCTAGTAAGACAGATTTGCAAACAGAATAGCAAAAAATAGTTCTTCACACAGAGTTCCTGGCCTGCCTGCTTCCCCTCTCCAAAAAGGAGGTTAAGCTTGCAACTTTTTCTCTTTTTTAAATTAATATAACCTCCATTTTCCTTTACAAAGGATATCAGTATCATTACCTACATTGTAGAATAGGGGAAAAAAAGATATAAGGGGAAATGCTTTGTGGTAGGTCATCTAATACTACAGTCCAAAGTGTTAAGGCTCAAAAAGCTCAGCTTTGGTTATTGCCACATAGTTCTCCAAGTGTATCTGCACATCTGACCACTCCAACATTGAATTTTTGTTTTTAATAAACACCATACACACTTGTTAAACTGAGGTTAGGAAGCAGTCATGGGAACATGTGAAAAGGCAGAAATGAAGAATGGTTTTTCCTCAAGCAAAGAAGAGAAGATGTAAAACTAGATCCCAGGACAGCCAGCTTGAGTGCTAAAATAGCAGGAGAGCTGGTCTATCTGCAGCGAGGATACACTGGAAATACTTCTACTCATTAGAATCCCACAAGAACAAGACTGTGGCACACAGGGCTTCTTTCATTGAAACTCTGAATCAGTACCAGGTGAGACTTACTATATGGTAAGTCATATTCCCTTTGCTAATTAAGATTTCAACTATACTTGAGAAAGCAAACAGCTTTTTAGTAGTACTTTCTTGCTGCTATTCTTCATGCATTAAGATGTTGGCTTATATACTAAAAGAATACAAAGGCAGACATTAGACACAGTCAAGGTGACTAGAAAATAATAAATGCCTACAGGCTTCCATTTCATCACATCTCAAATGTCTACTAAGTGATGCACTTACAGATACATCTTCAGCCGCATGGGGATTATTAGCAAAAAAAAAATCTCAGGCTTGACAGCTCTGCACAGTACTTGACTTGCCAATTTGTAAGGTACTGAAATGCTCCAATTTCCACCTTTTCAAATGCTTGCATTCCAGTGGGTTAGAATGATCCCTTTCATAGGCCAGAAACTCATACTGATGGGGATAATAAACTGTCACTATACATAAGCAAGCTCCCACCTGAAGGAGTAGTCTTAATATCACAATGGCCATCATTTTACTGAAACAATAGTATTTCAAACCCATGGCTTATAACATCAAAGTCACAATGAAGCAGCATGCAGCACACCTACCTTTTCAGTCCTATTTTTCCTCTACAAACTGTGCATTCTTTAGCCCTGTTTTGATAAGCAATGAAATTCTTCTATTTAACTACTTCCATAAGGTTTTGCAACACCAGAATTAAGCCATATAATGTAGATTAATACCAAGAAGTGACATTACACACTATTTACATCCACTATAGTTGCGGAACTCAAACCCAGGAAAGCCCACCATATGCAACATTAATGTTAGCGTAATTAGCATCAAACCAAGCACAGAATCCAAAACTGAGACAGCAGTTGGAGGAGGACATTCATATTACTGTAAATAACTTTGATCCAATCATTTGATCCATATTTCTTAAAACACCAGCCTTTAGCTTCCTTTGAAACTCACAGCAAGTTTTAAACTTGAAACAACTGCTTTATAGGATTGTGACTTTAACTGTTGCTAGATTTTTTGCACTAAGACACAGTGAAAATGTAGCTCCTGACATCAAAATTAACTAATTGCCATACTCAATGCATCCAGTATCAAGACATTAGTTCTTTACTTTTTACAGTAGAGCCTGAAATGTTGCAAGCCCTTAACAGAAAAACCAACAAACAGGGCAGTAACTTATTATCACACTTTGGATTCTCCAGATAAGAGAAGTTTCTACAACTGTGGCAAGTATGCCTATCTCAGAAGATGAGACACACACCCAATGATTGTAGTTACTTCCAGCCCTCGGGAATCGGGGCCACCGCACCTTTGCAAAGGCAGCCTCCCCCCTCCGTCCGAACAGTCAGTAGCTCCGCATATCAAACATGCAAGCTCAGTTACATTTGAAGCAGTATAAAGCCCGGGGTTTCATGAGGAATAATTATCAATAATATAGTTAAGGGAAAAGAAGTTTTCTCCCATAATCTTCTGATCATCAAGAAAGGTACTACATACTGAAAAATGAGAAGCTACTATGACCCTGGAAGCCTTAGCACTTTACTGGATTCAAAAAAGCATCTGAAACAGCTGGGCCACAGCTGTAGTACAAGCACACAAGCAAGACAAAGCACATCTTTCACCAGCTTACACTATAACAAGAATTTTGTTCAGACTTCCTTGACTGAGGTGAGCACTGCACGGGCTGTAAACAAGAGCATCTCTCATCACATTTAGTTGTTCAAAAGCCAAATCCACAAGAATAGATTTAAGAGGAGGTTATGAGAATGAGATAAAGAGTGTAAGTGATGTTTTTCAGACTTACTTATAAATTACTATAGTTAACCATCGTCAAAACATGAAAGTCATAGCTGCATGCACTGTAAATTCTGCTAGCTCACAAAAAGCCTTTAACAGCATTGGGAAAATATTTTTTAGTGGTTGTCATTTACCCTGAGCAGAAACAGTATCTCAACATTACACATAAATTAATTCTCTTTAATGTAAGATGTAGATGCTGTAAACAAGCTTTGATTTACATAAAAGCCTTCGGTAGGGACAACAATTCCTGTTGTAATACACAATCCCACATGCACAGTGCTATGCCAAAACAAGCCTTTGCTGCAAGGAGCTTAAAGCAGAGTGACGTAGCAGGGAATAAAGAGAATTAAGAGCAACTATATGCATTGCACTGTCAGGCTATTGTTTTAGCATAATAGATCCTATAGTAATCCAAAAGCTGCTCTAATCAATATTAAAATAGTGTATGCATCTATACAGCCTTTAATAAGCAACCTTAGCAAGTCTACTAATAGCAATGTGTAATCAAAGACATAAGTTGCACAGTGGCAGGATACAAAAACTTCAGCAAAAAGAGTTTTTTTATTAATCCTTCCAAAACCATGCCAGAGAATAGCAGGCCACACTTGAAACTAAATAACACTAAAGGAAAGTGTTGGAAGTTCTATGAGCACCACTTTTCACCATACTATTTCATGAACTGGAGAAAATACATTTAACCTATTCTGTCACACTGTCTCTGCTGTGCCTCACACTCTAAGTTGCTCATTTAGTAGTATCACTAATGCAAGTTTCTTCAGTAACTAAATCAGCTGTGGTATGCACAGCTGTCCTAAGCATACATATATGTTCTACAGTACCACATGTGTCCTGTTTACTGGACAAACCACTCACGATTTTAGCATAACACTAAAACCCAGACAGAATTCTCCTAAGTCTCATATAAAGTTGGGCGAGTATTATTGCTATAAAGAGACTCCTTTTACTACACTCAGCTTTTTTTGCAGGCATATGCATTTGTGTGGCCACACAGTAACCCACAGCAGTGTACTTGATCGTTTCTTTCTAGAGCAAAGACAGAACAAAACAAGAATGTAATCTAGATAGTTCCCCAAGCTCGTGAATACATCCACTGGGAACTTGGGCTAGGACTAGAGAAGGAATAAGCAGCTGGCTCTGCTTATTTTCACAACAGCTTCAACCAAGCTTATTTCTGCAATTATGGCTTTAGAGATCTATTTTGCCAGAGTATATCTAAAAGCCCCCAAAATTACAAAACAAGACTGTAAGCATGCAATTTTACAAATTGCACACTAGCAATTCCCACAAGCTTACAATCCCTCTGACATTCTGTGGAATATTTAATGATTGGCGATTACCTACAACATTTAACTATTTATTTCTTATACTTAAGAGTATTTGATGACTCCCGAACAGCCTTTCAATAGTAGAAGCAGAATGAATTTGAAAGCCTAAGGTGCATTACCTATGACCTAGAAAAAAACCCAAACTGTTCTTACACTGATTTTGGAAACATGTTCTGAAGTTACCTGCTTTCAGCATTTTTAAAATCCAAGTTATATATTTTCATGTGTTCAAGTCAGGAATCTTACACTGGATTTTAAAAGTGCCTTTCATTTTGGAAAGCAAAACTTATACTCTGTCAAAATACTTTGTTATTTAAATTGTTCAGCTGTCATCCAGAAGCAGCCACTCCCTATCTTGCAGCAAAACACTGAAAGCTAAGCCAGCAACACAATTTTTTAAAGTTTCAGAACTGCTGCAACAGACCTAACTTTAGAATGGCTTTCATTCATGTGTTACACTGGTGGACAACAACAAAAGCCTGACAGAGCTCTGTTCAATTCAGTAATAAGCATATTGCTGAACATACAGCTACTCTGCATGGTATACGCAGCAAAGCCCTGTACCTCTCCTAGGGTACATCATCCAAACTCCCCACTGAAAAAAGAATAATCAATCTTCCGGAGAGTTTTTTTTCCCCTCTGAAGAACTGTGCCTACACATCCAAGTACTCTTAAAATCTTACACTGGATGCCCTCAATATAGTATTTTGCTAAAGAACAGAGTGACTGCTTGTGAACTTGTGAACTTATTTAACATCAAACAAATTCAGTAAGAGAGTACCCAAGTCTTTAATTTCCAACAAGAAAAATAACAACAATGAAGTGTTGCTGTTCTACCCAAACTTGAATTTATATTCTTAATACTATCCAGCAGAATTAATACTCATGGAGAAGGAGCTAAAGTTGTTTCAGGGGATACCCAAATAAGCCAATGAAAACATCCCAGTGTCCCTACACCAAACTCCACCCATTATATTTGCTTCTCATGGATCACCTGCTTCCTTACACAGAGGTTCCATAAACTAATGGTCTCAGCCCTTCTGTATCACGCACAGCTCCAAAAATTGCCGAATTCAAGGTTGAAGGACAAGATCACATCAATTACTTCATTCTATAAGCAAAATGTGTAACCCTCATGCTTGTAACTGGTCTACATTTACTGTTTGTTTAATTACACTTGAACTTAAAACTCATGTCACTAGCAAAGCATAAGGTAAAAGCCTCTCTCACTACACTGCTTTATACAGAGTGGTAGCAATTCCTGTTCTAGTCCACTTGGAAGGCTAGCCTTGCATTAAAGTCTCATGAAACAAAGAATTTCAGCTTCTTTCTAAAAGTTTGACTTTCTTTTCCTCTAAAAATGTCAGTGCTAATGAAATTCTTAAAATTCGAGGAAGGCAGAGGCAAATTACAAAGTTACTTCATAAATCCTGAGAAGTACCAAGGAGAGAAGTAACTTAAGTTGCCACACAAAAGGATAGAGTTTAACATGACTTCTGCATCCCTTCGGTTTCTCAGGTATTTAGCTACTATTATGTGGGATGCACACAGAAAAGCTTTGTATCAATCTTGATATTAAAAAAAACAAACCACAAAACACACAGAGTATGGTGCTGTGAAACTAAGATGACCTAGCCTATGTACTAAAACAAATCACACAGAGGAGAAAGTAGTAAACAGGTTCATTTCTATGTTCAAATTATGAACCAGATAGATACAGCGTTAGAGGCATCTCAGGCTGTAGTTAAGAGTAGACACCCCTACACACACGCCCCTCTTCACTGAATACAGCATCTGACCTTACTGAGTAATGGCCAAATATAGTATGCTTGATTTCAGTGCTAAACATTATATTGTTGTTTCGTTTTTGTTCTTTTTTTTTTTCTTTTTAAAAACATTACCTACCTACATTTGCAGGAGTCATTAAAGAGCATTTAATCGCATCTATCAAATATTAAAAACCTTTTGTCCACATTAAATAAAACCAGTGGGTTTTTTTCCTTCTACACTACTCTGAGCAGGACACAATTAGTCAAGTCAAAACTGTGCTGTGGAGTACCTAAATGAAACAGTTACTGAATCATGTAGGCTTCAAGTGGCAAAATAACCAGTCAGAATAAAGGAGCATCACCACACCTTGCCTGGGCTCCTGGCCTTCACTGCAATTTTTCAAGCCAACTATCCCATTCGTCATGCACTTATAAAGCTAAAGATGAACTCACTGAAATCTGCACTGCTGTACGAACGTAGAAACAAACGTCATTTTTTTTTCTATCCATTCTCCCTGTTCAATACCTACCCTCCTAAAAACATAAGAGAACTGCCTCCTTCATTATTTGTTTATATTGCGCTCCAACAGATCATTAAGGTCTGTTTTTCTTCTCTACCACTGCCTCTCTTTTTCAGTATCAGTTATGGAGCCTGTGGAACTGCAAGCACTCCTACTGTATCACAGCAGACCATCAGGCTGGCTGGATAGGTTAGTTAGCTAAGACACTAGCCAAACAAGAAACACATTATTGACCATAGTACATTAGCCCAGTGGCTCTATAACATTTAAACTAATCAGTAAAAATTTTACGTATTTCACAAGCATTGAAAATCCAGCTTGCATCTGAAAAACAGAATAATCTACCATTATCACAAAGTGCAAGACCTCTGAAATCCAAAGAAACTGTAGGCTTCAGCTTTCTTCAAAAACATGACATGATACAGCAAGAACACCATGCAAACAGCTTTTAAGACAACCATAAAAATCACACTTTGAGCAGAACATTGAAGACATAACCATTCCTCACATCTACTGGAAGTCTGACAGCTCTCTTCTTGCTTAAGTATTTCCCAGCTTTTTTGGTGGATCAGCACTATCAGAACTAGTATCTCTCTTAGAGATAATTTTGGTTTAGAGCAGATCCATGTTAAGTTCCACAAACTGAATTCAAGTTGTTAACTTGAAACAGGTTAGCTAGATTTAGGCAAGTAAGAGGTCTTGCCTAGACAAGGTAAATTTAAGGCTACTATATGTCTGGGTTTCCCCAAGTACATTCTCTATTCTATATTGTAAGCTCCTTAGTGTTTACCAAGACAGACACCTATATATTTAAAAGTGTAGAAAGTCCAGTCCAGCTGGGCTGCCTCATATCCAGAAATTTTAAGAGACATTGACAGCACAGACACAGGAAGCCCACCACCCAGAAAGAAATATGACAGTCTTAACACCATTCACAGTTTACAAGTAAGGTCACACCTATTCCAGCACCCTTGCTTGGATACAGAGGGAACATTTCCACACATCACCGAAACTTAAATTAGCTCAAAGCCTGACTTAAATGTAACCCTGGTATATCAGTTTAGCTCACAGAGGGATATATGGTGTATCTAGATAGGGCAAAACACAACATATACCACATTTGCTGTACTCATGACATACTCATGTATGCATACTCCTGTGCTGTCCACAGCCAGAATGGACTGGGAATATCTATCCACCAGATGGCATAGCTGGGAAGGCAGGAAGGGGGGGGAAAAAAAACCAAGCAAACAAGAAAAAAGTCAGCATACAGAAACAAAAATGAGGTGATCATCTTTCTGTGTATCATACCACAACTAAGCCTGATCCATGACTAGAATTCTGAATACCAGTGCAAGACGGAAACAGTCTCAAGACTGATTTGGCTTATTCGCTTTCACTATCACACATCAGTTGAAGCCTTTTAGCAGAACAATGGAATTTTGTGTTTACATGACCTGTAAGACTTTGCAAATTCACTTATGAATCACTTCTTTATCAAAAGAAATCTTACAATAAAGCTAAAAGTATCCCCAAGATCAGTCAGGCACACATCGAACAGCACTAGCATCTCCCTCATTCTTCTAGTAAAGAAGCAAAACCAGGAATTTAAGTCTGGAGGCAGAACAAATAAGAGAAAGCATTGCTATGTTCAGACTTTAAGCACACAGTATATACTTTAGTTTTACTTTATTCCAAACAGACACTGTTTGCAGGGTATCATTAACTAGTAACCAAGTACTAGACACACTGCAAGAGAAAGTAAATTCAAAACACGCTGTTACCATTCCTAAATTCACCACTTAACCAATGAAAAAAAGCACATAAGAACTTGGTATGTGCAAAGAACATGGAAAGGAAAAGCTAATGTCCTAGAAGTCTATCACCATGCATTACACTATGGTTCAGTTGAGTATTTCTGAAAACTAGCCCAAATTTAACACAAGAGTTAACCAATCTGGCTTTTAGCACTCAACAGATCTCTAAAATAAGTACATGTTCAAGGTAAACATGCATGGACATGCATTGAGAGTTGGGGAGATGTTCTTGATGAATTCTCCCAAGCAGGCTGGCTATAGGGAAACTTGTAGCAATATCTCAGGGAAAAAAAACAAACCCACACACTAAAAAAACAACAATTAAAACACAGAGGGTAAGACTAAACAGGTAATTCCAATCAAAAGGCAAGTTAATGTGTCACATAACCAAATGACAGTCTTGAGCTATAAGGGTAAAACAGAGTAATCCAATTAAAGTAAAAGCGAGAACCCATGATAACCAGTATCAGAGCCTAGAAGCAGGTGTCACCAACCAGCAACCCAGTGAGAGCAGGGAAGTTTCCTGTTGCTGCGGCTTTTGATAAGTATTTGCTACCCTTGAAAATTTATGTGTAGCAGCTACTGCGACAATTGCAGACTGCTATTCAAACTTACAGCCATCCATTTCACGTAAAGTAACCAGGAGGACTAAGCTTGTACTGTGTGACAACATTTCATAAAAGTGTCTTTTTATTATTTCAACATGCATTTTTACAGCTCAAAAGCCATGTTTCCTTAGGCTTTAAGTCAAAATTGAAGGGTGAATAATGGAGCCAAAAAACTTGCTTTAAACTAATTAACTGCTCCAGAGATAAGAGTCAAGAGAATTTTTTCTGCGCAAGCAGCATGGAGAGGGATTCATATTCACATTACCAGAACAGGTCAGCTAAGCAACAGCATGAGCTCCAGAATGTGAGCTGCCAATTGAACAAGAAAAAAAAAGCTTCATTGTGAAACACTACTATTCAAACCACAGCTTAAAACACTATGCTAGCAAATACAACAATTAAAAAATAAATAGAAGCACAAATAATTTATACACAATGCATTATTTTTTTCAAATAAAATCCGTAAGAATCTATTCCCTTTCAGATACAAGGTATTGTACAAAGCATCCTACTACTGTTAGTAAGTGACAAGCAGTGAAAACCCACTCCATTTTCCTTAAGAATCTTCCTAATCTCTGCTCAGAGGGAAGAGCAGAGATGAAAAATTATAAGCAAATCTTGGTTCAGAAGTTGCACATACATATCCCTAAAGATTAAAGTACTATGTGATATAAAGCACAGATTAGGTTGCTCAGACACAAGGCACCCAATCATAACCCAAAAAGCTAGAAAGTTGCAACACAAGTATTTATGGTGTATGTAAAAGGTATGGAGCATGTATTTCAAAAGTCTTAGTTAAAAAAAAAAGATAACCAGAGTAATATTTAGGATAATAGAGAGCAGAGCAATCCAACAAGTTGCATACCAAAACACTGCAGAATCCCCTCCTCTTAAAGCAATCTATATTGAAGTAACTACACTGATGAGCAAAGAGAAAAAGTAACTTTCAAACATATTTTTAAAGGGTCTCTCAAAAAAAAAACCCTACCCCACCATCACACACACACATTTTGAGGTCTCAAAAAAAATCTGCACTACTAAGCCAATGTTTACTAGGTTGGTCTTAAATTTGGTTTGTCTTAAAACTTACCTACTAATCTGGGTTTCAACATCCAGGAAAAGGGAGTTTTATCTGTACCAGTGATCAAAGATAAACTAACTGATGATACCTGCAGGTTTCTTCACATTACACTATACTGCATACCTTAAATCACAAACATAAGCACATTTGCTTAAAGTCTTTATTTTAAAATATTGGTTTTATTGCTTATAATTAAGTTTCACATTCTAAAAATAACAGATAGCAACTACTAAAAAATCCTTGAAGACTTAAAATGTACTATGTAGTAACTCAGCTGAACAAAACTGAGTTATAAAACTTGTTTCACTTCCAGAACTGTACATATTCCACAAATTAATTCCTATAAGCCTTCTGCAAAGTGATCCAACTATCCAAGGAGTACAGCGACTAAGTAAAGTGAACAGCGCATACCCAGGCATGTACTCTCATCTCCAACACACCAGGCATTTGTTGAGCATGAAACGAAAGATTAATGGGAGAGGAGGCCTCAGACTAAACATTCAAGACATATCTTCAATTAAAATAAAATGCTAGCAATAATTCCTCTTACTTTAAAAGAAAGAGTCACTATTTAATCCACGCACAAAACCCTTCATAGCCTTTATTAGCCACCCATGAGAGCCACTTTTGGAGACTGCCCCGTAGGCAGGCAGAGGAATGTCAGCCCACTAAACCCCTCTGCTTCCACTGACACTCACGTACACACAACTCCATACCTACCGCAGCTCATACACGTAATTTTAAACACAGAAGACTGCGACTAACCGAACGGGAGGAAGGGATAAGGCCGCCCATAGCTCAGCTAGCGAAGCCCCTCAGCCAGACAGCTGCAGCGGGGTAGAGAGGAAGGGAAGAAGAAATGCAAGGCGCCTTTTCCCCCCTCCCTGTTTAAATAGGAGTGCAGGCACTTCACCTAGATAGGGAGGACGGACCCCGGCGCACACCACCGCCGCCAGGATGCTTAAAAGCGCCCTTCCTCCCTCCGAGAGGCTCGGCAGAGGCGGGCCCGGGGCACGGTCGAGGCGCGCCAAGCCCCCTCCCGGCTGCCACC
>NW_010174923.1:0-1378 GCF_000695765.1 Mesitornis unicolor
ATATAAAATATAATCAAATATAATATCTATATTGCAATATATATCTTTATATTAAGAATATATTCACTAATAAAAGCACGAGGAGCTTGGGAACCAGCAGAGCCGAGGAACAGGAGCTACTGGTGCAGAACTGGATATTTTAGGGCTATAACGCGATGGGATGGTGTGCATACCAGGTAGGACCTGTTTTGATAGCGGAGACGAGATAGAAATGCAGAGTGGGTGTGCTGTGGGATGTAAATGAAATAATCAGAGTGCGCTTCCTCTGTTGTGTTGCTTTGCAGTGTGGCTGGCCTAAAAATTGGGGAGAAATCAAGCTGCAAAGTTGGACTCAGGGTTGTGATGTAGAGGGGGGTCTCTCTTAACATTAAACTGGTTCCCAGTAATAATTCTCTGAACTGGAAAACAATTCTGGCTGTTCATGGAAGAGTTTATTTAAAGAGCAACTGGAGATGCAGGTTTTGCTTCATCAGTATTAAAAAATGTGATTAATTCAGTGTTACCCAGTTTGAGCTGGAGCAGCAATGCCCAGCACCAAAAAACGAGCTCGTACCTCGAATTTTCCTGAATTTTCTGCCACAAAAGATAGGACTGTGGAGGTTTTTTTTCCTTGTTTATTTTTTTCTCTTGATAAATAAAGTCAATTTTGGTGTTTTCAATGCAAAGAGATGGGAATATCTTGCATGCAGTGTAATAATATATAATTATTATATATGATTTAATATAGCAATGCTATATATAATATAGCAATGGCCATGGGATGAACTTTAATGATGCCTCCGGATGTGAGCTGGGGGTTCCTCGGTTGGACATGGCTGTGGAGAAGGACCCCGGTGCCCCACTTTATCCTAGGGGGTCCAGATAGCCAATATTGATGGGCAAAAGGAAAACGTGGGTTTGTGATGTGTATTAGAGGGTTTCCCCCCTTTGGGAAGGGGAGCAGTGGTGTTGCTACACAAGCAGGAGCTCATTAATACTCATGGGTCTGAATCATGCAGCAGTTTCTCCATTCCTTAATTAACTCCGTAATTCTCCTTATCACCCCTTCGGACGGGAACAGGAATATTCCAGAAGGTTTCTCTCACTTTTGAGTGCTTTATCACTTATTAAAGCTGAAATGAGACCTTTTTTTCACTGGTTTATTTTCTCCTTTACCTGAAATCTCTGATATTTTACCTCCACGTAACGTGCAAAGTGCATCTGTAGGGAGCAGAGCGATGTCTCTGTGTGACTTAGCGTTAATAAGCAGGTACTGAGGTGAGGTTTTGTTGTGGGACTCGTTCGATGGCTTCCTGCAGTGAGGAACAAGCTGGATGTTTCTCCATGTGGACTGAAATATTTAACAGCTTCGTTTCACAGAATCCCAGAATGTGAGGAG
>NW_010174924.1:0-12742 GCF_000695765.1 Mesitornis unicolor
CAGCCCGGCCTGGGCAGCAGCGCCACCTACCGGCCGAGCGTGGGCACGCCTGCCGCCCGCGCGCTCAGCTGGGCCCTGGGACAGGGAGGGGAGAAGAAAGGTAGCGGGCCTGAGTCTGTGTCCCCTCCCGAAGCAGCTCACAGATAGACAGCCGTGTGCGACACATCTGATTTAAATGTAAATTTGAATGTTATCCTGCTGCTGTTGCCGCAATAAGAAGTTGTGCCTGGGCAAGGGTGCTCATTTTAGAGACGTGGTTTAGTAGTGGACAGGTCATGGTTAGACTCGGTGGTCTCAATGATCTTTTCCAACCAAATGATTCGATGTTTCTTCATCCATCCATGAGCATCTCCAGTGCAGGGGGAGTAGGAAAAAGCTAATTCCTAAGTCATCAGCAGGCTCTGTGTCATGCCAGTAGTGGTCAGAGGCCAGGCTTGGCCTGGTTGGATTCACTGTGCAGTCCCTGTTCCACCTGGGAGCCCCTGTTCCACCTGGGATAGTGACAGGCTCCCTGCAGGTCTTCTACAGCTGGCTACTTTTCACTCAGAGGCAACAGGACACCCATTAGATTAGGAAAAAAGAACCCCAACCCAAACCCAAAAAACCTCACGTGTGTTCTTAACCTATAGTCATTACTGGTATATTTGTAAATGGTTTTGCTAAGGAGACAAGATCTTACTTAATTTAAGGCTGCACAGAATCCTCCATCATCTTCCATTCTTTGTGACTTTCCCATTTCAGTTTTCTACCAACCTAGGCCCTGCGTTGCCTACCAGCACTGTTCTGGCTAAGGAAACTGGCATGAGAAGCTGTGGAATTGCTGTATTTTAACCATCTAGGAAGATAACCAGTGAAAGATGTAAGGCATTTTTTTTTTCCCCATAACAATTTATCTCAATGTCTTCCCAGCATTCCCAGGTCTGCCAGTCTGAGAGGCAAAAAAACCCAGGAATAGAAATAAAACAGCTACTAAATGTTTTATTTCCAGTGTAATTCCTGGGTCTGTGCAGATGTGGATGGAGCAAATGAAGAAGTAGTTTTCCCAAGAGATGCAAAATTAAATCAAAATGCATTTATTTTATAAGGACTATTGTTATGGCAAAAGCACTTTTATTGAAGTGCATGAAGAAAGATGACTCTTCTCATTAAAAGAAGTCCATGAAACTCTTTAAAAGATTAATGTTTTCTTGAAAGTTTTCCTATTACATTTTCATAATATGAAAGTACAAACAATTTAGCTCTTCTCTAGGTCTATGAGGATTTTACTGACATAAAATGAGGAGTTCAGAAGTTAGTCAAAAGTTTGGGTTTAGAGCAGACGTAGTATCTTGTAATGGAGGGGAAGAAGGAAGAGAAAAGGTCAGGAACCAACAGGGAATTTACCTTGTGAAGCCCCATGGTCTGATGAGTAAAGATAGAAATCTTCAGTCAGTGGCAAAATGTTCAGAAAAACGGTGGAATTAAGCTAAGGACTTGTTTTCTGGGGAGAACGGTAGATGCTGGAGGTGGCAGTTGGTTGCTGTAACAAGGGACAAGAAGCTGAAGACTTCCAGGGTTCAGCCAGCCTGGTTGCTGGGAAAAGAGGAAGAGTGAGTGGATGAATAATGAAGGAAGGAATAGGTACTCTCCAGCTCAAATAACCTGCAACACCATTTTAATATTTCTTTTTCTCCGTATCTCTTTTGACTTTATGACATTTCCCTAACGTGAAGCTTATCTTAAAATAGTTTTTTCAAATATTTTTTCTAATGTCACACTGACATTGAAATATGAGTGATATTTCTAGGAACATCTGCAATACAGGTAGTAAACACTAATGATTTAACTAAAATTGAAAGTGTATGCATGGCTTGTCACCCTTTCAACACTTTTCCAGCTCTGTCTCAATATCCCATACCTGAAGAAAACATCCTCAAATATTTGGTTATTGACTAGTAGCAGCTAGCTTGAAAAGACTTCTAGAGATTGAGAGCTATTTAGACAAACAGCCAATGAAATATACAGTTTTGGTATCTCAACATAGATTTCTTTCTTTTGTTCTGACAGAAAAGGATTATATTACCAAAGAGCTCGGGTTACTGAATATATGTAGCATGCATATAGTTAGTACTGACAGAATTAGCTTAGTGCCAACTGAGATTTCCCAAAGTCCCTGCAAATCCTTGCTTAAAGGATTGTTATGCACAATTATGTATTAATGGCAGTAACTTGACGATTTTCATTAAAAAACAGATGCAGAAGACAGAATAACTATCTTTTTAATGGATTAACAAAACATATTTTTCCCGTGAGAAAATACATTAAATGATCATACAATTAGACAACAAAAATATGGTTATGGGATTGAATTAAAATTACCTAGGTGAATTTAACTTTTTTATTTCTTAACTTTTCAATGCCTCACTTTATGACCATAATTTTACTTTAGTGTAGTTAAAATGTGTCAAGCAAATTACATGGAAAAGAAGAAATATAAAGGAATAAGAAGGTGCATTAAATCAATATATTTTAAAATCACCATCAACCTGCCATAAAAGTAATGGATATCTCTTCAGTAACACCAGCTTGTCTAGAGATCTTTGTGTTGATATTTTTTTCTTCATTGTTAATGGTAATGTTTTACTACTTCTGACAGCCTGTTCCAAACAGTAGAGATAAAATTTCACGTTATCATCTTGCTTAACACGTTTTGCTGTGAGGAATTCACAGAAAGAAAAAGCAAAAGTATCATAGAAGACATGATTCAGAGGAATAAAAGAGAATCTAATCTGACGTTTGTGTGTAAGGCTGCATCTATGCTAGCAATTTATTCTGGAGCTACGGCGGCAGGGGGACACAGTTTGAAATGTACTGATCTGATTTATGGGGTGGTTTCAGTATGTGTGAATGAGCATTACTTTAAAGGCAACCAAATGGAAGCTCCTTATCAGCTGCATGCCAGGCTTTCATGGCGATACTGTGAGTTGTGGTGTAGGCTGCATTGCTGTGGGACATTCTCCAGGGTCCCTGCTCCCTGTCACTGACATCCACCTCTATCCTGTGCTAGTGCTTCTGGTAAATCTGCGGCTTTCTGTATGTTTTGTATCCTTCACCTCTAAAGCTGTTGGAGTGGGAGGGGACTGCTTGAGGAGTATGGAGGAGCTGGGACCTTTGTATCATAGCTCTGGGGAAGGGTTATATATAGCAAGTCTGGCTCCAGTCCCCCTGGAGATGTGGGCTGCAGGAGAGCCTTTCTGTGTGGCTGCTGCATACGTAAAAGACAGCCCATCTGTCTGCCACCCAGTGTGTGTGTGCCCAGCTCCCTCCATACAGCCCCCATAAACATCTCCACACAGATGCTGCTTGGGGGTTTCTGCCTCATTCCGAATGTGGTGGATGATGGCAAGGGAAATGGTGACATGTCCAGGGGGAGCGTGGTGCAGATTCTGTGCCTGTCCCTAGTCACGTGAGAGGCAAGCTCAGGCTGAAGGGTTTCTGAGTATTCAGTAGTTACTGTCCAAGGAGGAGCAGACAGTAACTCTCTTCTTCTCTCCCACTCTGCATTCCCACCAGCACGAGTTACATTGCTGCCCACCTTTGGTGCCATATGCAGCAGGGGTGCAGGCCTGCCCCTCCCTGTCCTCTGCTGCAGAGAACCATCGTGGGACCAAGCGCAACCTTTGACTTTGAGGGACTGGAGATTTGCAGGAGCTTAGCAGCCAGCATACAGGATTGCTTCCCTTCCCACTTTCAACAAGAGACCCACAGATGAGCTCCATCAAGGGTTGTGTCTTCCCAGCTAGCAAGGAAGGTTAGAGAGGAGAGAGCACTGCTATGTTGCTGATGGGCTGTCACTGCCCATGGAGCGCTGAGTCTGGCCATGCTGTCTCCTCCACTGTGGTGGTGGGATGGATGTGTGAGCACTGCAGGTAGCAGCATGTGGAGAGGCAGCCTGTGGTGTTCACTGCCACTCCTGTAGTGCATAAGACCATGCCTCAGTCTGGGTGGCGGTAGTATGGCACAGCTACCTGGTAAGGTGCCCCTGGCCTTGCTTGAAGACAACGTCAACTCCCTGGATCAAATCTCTGTCTCTGGCTGTGGACAAGAGCAAATGTCTGAACAAGAACATAAGAACAGGGCAGATATGTAGGGATATTACTAATACACTGCCTTGTCTTCTAGTACATATAAGGGATGGAAGGAGGTGTTTTAGTTTTTGACCAGCTCCTCTTGCCCAAAATTACCTGCCAAAGGTGTGAACAGCATCCACCCAGAATAGATACTCCAGCCTTCTACTTCTGATGGTGAGAGAGAAGGACTAGCATAGCTCTGGCACAGGGAAGAACAGCTTTGGACTCTCTCTGGGTGAGCCGCCTGCAAATTTGGGTGAACCAGAGCTGTGGAGAGTGGAGGGAGAAGTTAGGGTGGGCTATACATACTGATAAGCAGATTCAAACCAATGTGGAGCACTTGACACAGACAAGTTTTGGACAGGCTTGTAGAGTTAGGGCCTGTACAAGGGTCATCTCTGACCCATTTTCTGGTGAGGAAATAGAAAATATGCTTAAATCTACCATTACACATGTGTCCATACACCTGAGGGAATTAGACAGTCCATCCCATCCCACTGCCTACAGCAGGATCAACAGCCCTGTGGTCATTCCTGACAGATCCCTGCGTGGTGTGCCCTTAAAGATATCCATGATGCAAGCTCCACAGTTTTCTAGGCAATCTGTTACACTTTAAATTTTTTTTTTAAATTAGAAAAATTAGAAAGGACTTTTCAAAATGCCTGTTCTAAACAGCTTTTGTTTCAGTTCAACCCTGTGACTCCTTGTTTTTTGCACCAAAGACTGAAAAAAAAGATTTATCCTTGCAGTTACCTGCAGTGAATGGTTGTTATCCTGTTTTTCACTTATGGTACATACCTTTGAGTTGTCTGTTCAGTGGGTGTATATATGTATAGTATGTCTTTTAAGGCATGACCTCTGAATAAGTGTTGCACTCAAGGAGTGTGTGTTGAAATTTACAGCAAGAGCTGTAGGAAAGTTCCTTCCCAAATAAAACTATTATTCAGTTCTTAATTATTTGCTCCCAATTTGAATAGATGCTGCAGTTAAATACGGTCACACCCGATTCACAACATATGTGCCAGAACAAGAGGAAAACAATTAGTCCTTCTGTTCCATTCACATCACATTTACTGTGGAGAAAAAGTTTTTCTTCATGCAGGAAGATTTTTAAAAGGGATTCATTTTCTCTCTAGCCATGCCAACATTCCTTTCACATTAGAAAACTTGAACAGATTTAAGCCCTCATTCAGAGCACGGTTTGTAGTACAAACATGCTACAGTTGTCAACACACAATGCACAAACACGTGGGGACAAAAATAGACCGAGCAGAGCTGCTGCTAGCCCATATTGCTAAACTGCTTGTGGGTGGGGGGAATGAAATTATTTTTACAAACAACTAGCCAAGCTCTTCAAAGTCTCAGAAAGTCTATATTTGGAGTAATTATGTGACTATGTTACATCTTGGCTAATTACAGCAGTCATGTTAAATAATGAAATTATTCAGCCATTTCCCTTTGTGCGAGAAATGGCCCCAGATGATCACCCTCATCCCTTTCATACCAGTCTAGTGTAGCAGCAATATTTATTAAGAGCATATGGGGAAATATTTCAAGTGCATATGGGGAAATATTTCAAGTGCAGTGTAACTAGCTTTATACTGCAGTTCATTTTAAAGAAATAAACAAACTGCAGTAATTCCTCAATTTTTTTTATTCCACAAATGTTCTATAAAATTCATAGTATATCCGGGCTCTTACAACAGAATTATAGAAGTTGGCAAAGGAAGTAAGTGTTATAAAAGCAAATTAGTATTCTGTATGATTCACAATGTAAAAAGTGGTAAGACTAGTGCTGTCTATGGGATTTAAGATATATACTTAATAATAAAAGAATTCGATCTCTATAAGACACAGTTTACCTCAGCACACTTTTGCTGCTTCTGCTTGGATTCCACAGGTCAGCCTTATAACACAACCAAGGAGACAAGAGTTATTATTGAAATTCCACCTGTCCCCAGTGGTATGCACCCAAAACCAGTGCCAAGACTAGCATGGTGTCAAAATGAATTTGCTCACACAAGAGCAAAATTATCCTAACTGCAACCATTTGATAATATCCAGGCACTCTTAGAAAAAGGAGAAAAGCTAAACAGGACTGGATTTTGATTAGGGAAAAAAAGATTTGATTATGCAAAACCAAGGTGCTAAGACTTCTGCTGAATATTCATCTCTGAAAATTATCTCGTTAGCCTTCTCATTTAGCACTTAGGTGTGCTGGGGCACTGTTATGCAAAGGGATGACAGTAGTGTATATACAAGGCTATCTTGTTGCACCCTGATTGAGCATTACAATAAACTCCAAGTGCTTATGCACATTGTTAGAGAGGATATTCATGAAACAGCTCCTGGAAGCCTTACCTTCAGAGATGACAGAATAAAACCAGAATCGGATAGATGTGTTGCAGTGCCAGTCCCAAGCTGATTTGCTAAGAGAACAAAAATCTCTTTTCTTTACTTGCTTGCAGGTGGCTGTGCATATTAGTTTTTAAGCTCTTTGAGTGTTTGTGTAGGCTGTTTTTTGAATAGCGTGTCTGAAATAGGAACTGTTTGGAAGAGAGTTCTGGATTAGATTTTTCAAGATTCCTTAGATTTATCTTTGAAAAAAAAAAGAGTAGATTATCTACATATAAACTGGCAGAGAGGAGGATCTGAAATTGAGGTTTTGTGGGTTTTTTTTAAGAAACATTTGGAATTCAGTGTCTTTAAAAGCATTATTTCCTGTAAGTGGAAGTCTGTTTTCAAGAGGTGGCCCATAAAGTCTGCCAATGCAGGATGCTGGGCCCCTCTAAATGTCAGCATCCTCTTCCTCTCTCTAGAGCTGCTGCTCAGTAATGTTGACTGGCAGTTCCCTGCAGTCCCCTTCAGAAAGGAGCTCAGGCTCTGCAGACTTAGCAAGTCATCCCCTAAAGTCCTTGAGGTGGGTGAAACCAGCCTCCCCTGGGAAAATGTCACACTGTGTGGGTGAGAGGGCACTGAAGGAACAGATTACAAGGTAAAAGCTGGTGTAATTGAGAAAAATTGCTCTCTGTGTGTGTATGCGAGAGATCTTGCAGAGGAGGTGTCAAGAGCAGAAGTAGAAATACATCAGTATGACATGGAAGGGGGTTATGAGGCACAGTAGACAACTAGGACATATTTTGAAGAGGATACAGCTTCTCTTTTACCTAATGGCAGTCATTTAGTGATTAAGGGGCCAACGAGGGTGTTGACCATTAGCACAAGTGCCTACAGTACACAGTTTTTTGTAGCAATGGTTCCTGATATTAGTGGAGAAATAGATAAATAACTCATGGAAAGGCTGGAAATAACATAATGCACACAAGTCTTTTGCTAGACACAAAAGATTGTCACCACTGAATGATTTAATGAATGATTTCTGTAGCCTATTGTTTTGAATTCAATTGCTGAATCATCCTTTTTAGTGTCCATGAGGTTTATTAAGGTCAGAACTTCTTTCTGGTGTCATATTGCAATTGAGTTTAACACAATAGTTAACATACAGCTCATGAACGGATATTTTTCCCAGAAAGAGATATTTAGTTGAGCCTACTGTTAACCTGGGCAGATTTAGCAAGAAGATACAGGACAAGAAAAGGAAAAAAAAAATCTGTAATGGCAAAATGTATCTGATGATTGTAGCAGCATTCTGCTGAACAACGTTTAGAGTTCCTTTAGAGCAGATCGGCAGGACACTGCTGTTCTTTAAGAACGTAAAATTCTTATGTGTAAATATTGGAAATGTATTGTAATTAAAATTACTGCTTCATTCATAGTGGTTTGTGGGATACCTCACCCCAGCAAAATCTGAAATAGTACTAACAGTCATACTTCATGAACTGAAACAGGACCTAGACATTCAATATAAGTACAATCTATGGCATTCAAAGTTGGGAAAAACATCCATATGGATCAAAGAGTATAATCACATTGTGATTTTGAATTGAAGCTCTGAAAAATCTTTATTTCTAAAAAAAAGAATGCAAGTTCTAATCTGAAATCCACATCATCCTTTAAAACTTCTTAGGAAGGCACTGATGAGACAGAAGGTTCAGAGGGACCTGGTTTTTAAGTTTCAGCAATTCTAACAAAATGCCATTACCCAGGCAGTAGAAGGTGCTCTTGTAACAGCAAACAATGTTCCTTGATTTGACTCATTAAGAGCTCAAAATCATTCTGCCACTCATGTAACCCAGCATCCTGTATTTCAAAAGCAATGGAGCCAAATGATTGCACAACCTAATTGTTTTCACTCAAGCAAGGCCAGCTTTAGTTACATTGAAGTATATACAGAGTGCTATGCTTTTAGAAGTTTTAGTTGATCTCTTGGGTATCTTCAGGCAAAGATTTCCAAAATGTATAAATATATCCTATTGTTGCTAGGATTGCTTGTGGTTTTATGTATGAGGGATGGTGTGAGGGATTTGAGTGGGAACAAGGAAATAAAGGTCAGTATCATACACGTGCCTCATGCAGTACAAGTGTTGGCATAGCTCCTGTGATCTCAGTACCTGAGGGGTAGATTTTGTAGGATTTCCTCACTATTGCCTGGGAGAATAGATATCTATAAGTTTATTCCAGGTCTTAACCTCACCTAGATCTTTCCACAGGGCTTAAGCACTGGCCTAGCCCTTCTTCTCAAACACTACCCAATGTCCTGATAAGGTCTGCCTCTAACACACAGTTGCTACTGGCTTTTCCACCTTGCCTTGACTCTTCCAAAAGTTTGAGTTTTCCATAAATTCTTTAACAGAATACCTTTGTGATATGAGGACTTACCTGTTGCTTTTGCTTACTTTCTCAAGCCCTGTACTTCCAGCAGCTGGCTTGTCCCACACCCCTGGAAGTTCTGACAACTCTGATGGTGCAGAATATATCCCTTTTAAATAGAAGAGAACAGCTAATTTCTGCCATGTTTAGTTCTTCTAAGTGTCCGATAGGATAGATCACAGTGTGAAATAACTTCTGCTGTTTTGCAGTATCAGCTGTAATTGTTTTGAAATCTACGCTTGCAGTCTTCAAGAACGGGAGCCGTGTTTTTTCAATCATGGAGGAAAACTAAACCATTTCTCAGTTGTTTTAACACCCTATCTGGTAGCTGAGAGTACATTTGTATCTGAGCATTCTCAGATACAGTTCTTCAAAAGAGCCAGTGCTTTCCAAGCCCTTTTATGTCTGTAGGTAAAACGAAGTGTGCAGTTGTGAAAAAGAGCTTGTGCCTGAGCAGTTGTTCAAGGTTTCTGGTTCCAGTGGTTAGGATATGGATCTCGACACTCGGAGAACGAGGTTTGGAGAAGAGAAACAGATAAGTAACACATGTTAAGTCAGATGGAGCATTTAAAAAAAAAAGTTAATGTTTTATTTAGACGTTAATGGATGAATTTCAATTAATCCTTCCAAGACCTAAAACAGCTTAGAACTGTTACTTTCTGGAGGAAGACATCTCTGGTATTTTAATTCTGACTATGCACCAGGAAACCCTGTATATTTTCATTTGCATCTTAATACCAGTATACCAACAATCATTATTCTCTAAATAAGTCCTTTTTATGGATTTCTGTAGTTCATGATACTGCCCTCTGTGAAGAAAGTACAGTGCCTTTTTGTTAGGTTTCAGTCTGCCAGAAGGTTTTAGTGTCAATGTGATACATATGAAGTTCAAGCTAAAATGAAAACTCATCTTTCTAATTATGAAACATTAAGTTAGAAAATACTGGTAAATGCGATTTTATAGCCTTGGTAGTGAAAGGACTCTGATTATTAGGACTAAAGTGCATCCGTGTGGGTGACTACATTTGTATTCACTCACACAGATAAACGCAGCCTCTTTTTCTGGGGTGTTTGAGTATCGGTAATGAGGTGGAGCGGCAGGGGGTTAGTGAGAGTGAAAAGCTGACCATTTTGTGGGGAGTGCAGAGTGCCTATGAAAACCTTGGCAGGTGCATTTCATTTTTGGTCCAAGGTGCTTATTTGTGTGCAATTAATTAGAAATACTTTAGCTAAAAATTTTTTTTATACAAGTTTTTAAACTAACACCATCGTCTACCTGCAGAGTGAAGCAAGACTTTCCCATTAAATGTATTTAAAGAGGAAAAATAATCTACAAATCCATGTTTTAACAATCTTGAGCGAAGTCTCTTGTAACACAAGTAAGTGCAAGTGAGATTACATTAACTATGTGATTCCATATTGGCTTATCTTGTTCTGTTGTAAATTAAAGCACTTTAATGCTGTAGAGTTGAAAATGGGCCACCAGTCAGTCACGCAAATGAGTCACGCAATCAGCAGCACAGATGTGTCAAAGCAGTCTGAGAAAAACCTGAATGAGGAGGTGGGAAAGAGGTACATTTTATCCTGTGAACCGAAATCCCAGACTCTCTGAGCTGGTGGCTGCTGCCAACTTGGAACCGTGTTGTACCAGGGACTTGCATCATACGTGCTGCAGTGCTCAGCCTGAGCTGGCAGCCCACGGTAGACCTTCAGTCTCTTACCCAGGCTGCACAGGACTGCTCCCGCCTGTATTTTCACTTCCTTACTTTGCTTGCTTCCAGTTTTGTCTCTTAGTGAATAGGAATGAAGCAATGCAGCTTTCTTTTCTTGCAGCTTCAAAGCAGTCTTACAGGCTGCAAAAGTGATAGAAGAGTCATTGGAGAAGCAATTCTTGGTCTATTTTTTCCTGAAATTGGAAGCTATGTATTCTTAGAATCATAAAAATAATCTTAGCTTAAGATAAACTACACTTTTTAATCTGATACTCTTTTCTAGTTGAGTAGCACCATCAGAGAATCTATTTCGAAGTCACTCATTTGATCAGGAATAATCTTGCCTTTATAGCTGCTCTTTACAGCTGAGATCAAAGTATCTTGAGTGTCTTCTACAACTGTATTCCTGATTAATTACAATACTAATAGCAGGACAAATTAATTGTATTCATGCTTTAAAAAAACCAAACATTGCAGGTATTAATACATAAGAACTTGTTAATGATATTCTAGAAACAAAAGAAAATCTGATATTTTGAAGTCAGGATTTCAAAAAATACTCAGCAATTTTGATGCTGCAGTTCTTGCATATTATCAACTAGAGACAGTTTAAATAAATGACATTTTCAGGGAGTGTCTAATAAACTCTCTTGAAAGTGTCACAGTTTATGCACTCAAAATTAATATAATCTTAAAATCTGATTTTAGTAATGGATTTATATCTGCATATAGTGAAAAAGCATCGATACACTTTTATAATACTTTATGATTTTCTGAGGGTTCTAATTTTAAATAAATGTAACTATCTACAATTATATGAAGAATACTAACTTGTCTTTTTGTACTGACTTGATTTATTTGAAAAGGAGACTGTTAAGCATAGAACACTTTCTTGGGGCAGTAAAAAAATTATCCTGAGGGATACTGGAAGCTCTTTCAAAACACTCAAGGAATGCTTCCGTTTTATGCAGGGGTACTTAGGACAGTAATTCTAAGCATGCAAAGAACTTTCATTTTCTTAAGCACTTATACAGTCTTAATTAATAAAGTACTTTACCTCTCCCAGTCTGTTGCTAGAAATTATCTATGTACTCATCAGGAGGAGGAAGGACTGCAGCCCAGTTAAAGCAATAGGGAAATTCAGGCCCAAAATGATGAATAGCCTTAGTTCAGGTTGCTGAAGGCATCTATGATAAAGGACAGAACTCAAATAATTTCAGATCACAGGTCAACAATTAGGAAAACATGCTTACTCTCTCAATTCACAAAGTTTGTTTCCCATTTTTGTCTTCCTATTCACTCCCACTCCATACCTCTCATATAACAACATCAAACATCAGAAGCAAATAGCAAACACAGAAATTATTCTACCTTCTCATTACTTTTATATGAAAGAGCCTTTTAACAATGGAGAAAATTTTACCTGCCTTCTTTCAGTTGTAAACCAATTGAATTTTCATTTGACTTTTGAAAAAAACCAAAAAAACACCCTAAACCTTGAATACATATTGAAAAGCTTAGCTCATAAGGTGAATACTGTGAAACACTGATGCAGAACACAAAAATCATTACCAATGGCAAATACAGCATCAATTACATTTAAAAAGTAGTATATACACATATACACAAGTCTATGGGGCCAGATGGGATACACTCCAGGGTCCTGAGGGAGCTGGCAAAAGTGCTTGCCAAACCACTTTCCATCATTTATCAACAGTCCTGGCTAACTGGGGAGGTCCCAGTCGACTGAAGGCTTGCAAACGTGACGCCCATCTACAAGAAGGGCCAGAAGGAAGACCCGGGGAACTACAGAGCTGTCAGTCTGACCTCGGTGCCAGGGAAGGTGATGGAACAAATCATCCTGAGTCCCATCACACGTCACATGCAGGACAACCAAGTGATCAGGCCCAGTCAGCATGGGTTCAGGAAGGGCAGGTCCTGCTTGACCAATCTCATCTCATTTTATGACGAGGTGACCTGCTTGGTGGACGAGGGGAAGGCTGTGGACATTGTCTACCTGGACTTTAGTAAGGCCTTTGACACTGTCTCCCACAGCATCCTCCTGGAGAAGCTGGCTGGGCATGGCTTGGATGGGCATACACTTTGCTGGGTGAAAAAAGGACTGGATGGCCGAGCACAGAGAGTTGTGGT
>NW_010174925.1:0-9150 GCF_000695765.1 Mesitornis unicolor
TTCTACTGGGAGCTGGACTAGATGATCTCTAAGGTCCCTTATGAGCCATGTGAATTTTCTTAAAACCTGAGACTATATGAGCAATAAGGATCGTTATAGTCTATTAAAATGTTAACAAATAGAAAGTGAAGAGTAAAAGCAATAAGTGTATAAATAATGTAAAGGCAATGTACCATAGAGAGGAAAACAGGAATGGTTATACAGGAAATGACAAGTGAAGCAAGCTGAGATGGGCTTGAGCTAATGAAATAAAAATTCCACCTGAAAATTAGGGAGAAAAATGACAAGGAGAATAATCAAATAGACAATGAAAGAAAAACCCATTTTAACAAGGGAAGGGAGAAACCAAACAAAAACTGCCAGCAGAGCTTTTTGGCACACATACAGTTAACAGGGCAGCAAGCCCTGTTTTTAAACACAAAGCACTTACTGGAAATGCCAGAGAAAAACCCTGGATTTCCTAGCGTCTGTGAACCCATCCTCATGGCATAAAAAGAAATTTACTATGCAACACCTTCAATTGCATTTGAAAACTTTAAAGTCATTTTGAAATATGTGTAAAAATCTCTTTGAAAAAATGAAGTGCTACTGTGGCGAGACCAGACTTAGCTACATTACAGAGTACTTACATATATAAATAATATATACATGATTCATTGTGGGGCAGAATTCAGATGACTTCCATGAAGCATACTTCTCAAGGACAATATTGGGTTTGGGTTTTTTGTTTGTTTTTTTAATATATTCTCTAAAAATTGCTACTTTCCAATTCAATCTTCCTCATTTTTGGCATAAGCACCACTTCCTTCGTCTCACGCGCCTGTGAAATTCAGGTGGCTCGTGCGACGTGACACAGGAAAAGAAGTGGTCAAGCACGATAGCAACTATGTTATGGGGAAGAGAAAAAAGAAATCATCTTAGAGTGGCTGTG
Organism: Mesitornis unicolor; assembly: GCF_000695765.1. NCBI lineage: Eukaryota > Metazoa > Chordata > Aves > Mesitornithiformes > Mesitornithidae > Mesitornis > Mesitornis unicolor. Next base: position 932 of record NW_010174925.1, read on the forward strand.
TCGAACGCTACCAGCAGCTCCCTGCTGGGAAAGAAACCAAATTTGTAAAATGTCTTCTGTGTAAACTAAGCTTTCAGCATTCTTTATTCCTTAAATTACATAAATGACTACTGAACTTCCAATAAGAGGGAGAAAAGTTGCATAGTGAAGTATATCCTTAAAACTTTAAAGAGGATGTGTTTATTTTGATTTAAATGTCACTAAGATCTCAATTTTCCTTACTGGGATGAGAACACCATAGAAGTTTTTATAGCACACAAATAACTTCAATGGACAGTACCTGCGCATCAATTTTTGCATTTAGGAGCAAATAATTCAAATATATTCTGGGAACAGGTTGGAAGAAAGATTCTACAGTTTAGGCTGGTTGTAGTGTTTGGAAAATATTTGGGAACAAACAAACTTATTAACCCAAAGGGCAGACAACTCGTTTTTTGCTTAAGCTGTTTCTAGGATTATAAGCTCTGATCGATTTTTGTTCAAGTCTTCTTTCCAACACAGCCGGAACCATTGGACACCTTTGAAACACCAGTAAAATTGTTACATTTTCACTTTAAATACAAAAACAATGTGAGAATTTGGTTCTAAAGGCTGTGAAGATGCGTAGCTTTAATGCAAAAAAAAAAAAAAGCAGATTTAAAAGAACTGCTCAAAATGAAAGCAAAAGCCACCCTCCCAGAGGAACATATCTGCCGTATATAATGCAAATATTCCTGTATTTGTTAAATACCCCTGGTGCTCACTTAATCCACATGGTTTACAGCGTGGTTTCAGTAGCCAGTGCTCTTTGATAGCACATGGAGAGAATCAAACTCTACAGAAGTCAAAATTCATTATTAAAAGCTTTGGACAGAAATGGGAATAAAAATTTGCCTCAGAAACTGAATTTTAATCGGGGAATGCATTTCATAACAACAATCACTAAACAAGACTTTTGGCCTCTGAACAAAAACTAAGGAAAATGTGCATTTCTGTCAATATAATAATTCGGCTTCCTTGAAAGGGCACACAAATTACACCATGAGTCAGTAAATGCAACTGAAAAATTCCAGCTGACTGCCTCCTATCACTGCCCCGAATTTTCAGCTCCGCAAAAAGTCCCCTCCAGAGCCATTTTTCGGTGGAACCCTTAGAAATTGTAAGTGCAGCGTGAACACTCAACACCCCCATCGCTTCCAGCAGCAGAGCTTAAACATCCACTCACACGGGCAAAGCGTTCATAGAAAAGGTAAAAATAACCCAAAGCAAAAGGAACAACAGAGTAAAAGCAGGAACAAAGTGAAAACCAAACCAGGGTGGGTTTAAAACCCAATAATTCAGTGTACAGCTGGGTCAGCAGTGGCTGAGAACTTGTTGTGAGGATACCCAACGACTATCAACACCACAAACATCAGCCCAAACACACAGCTGGTCCTCAACCCTTCATATTATCAAATTATAAGCGGTTCATATAGGAGAAAACAGCAAAGGCAGCATTTTTCTCCCCTTTAAATCTCAGCTAAGTTTATCCATTTGATCCAAAACCAGCCAGGACCCACAAGCAGGACAGAAGACGTGAGCTGGCCATCAAAAATCCCATTTATTGCATTAGCAGGGGTGAACAAAAGTCTGGAAGGTCTTTTGCACAGGAATTTCCACAGAAGTAAAAACCAAAGCTTAAATTTCACAAGTATTTTTCTCATTTAATGTCACTGAAAAAGAATTAGCAGAATTCATCACTGATGGAAGCATCTCTGAAGGAAATTATTACGATATCTACTCTGCGTACCTTTATTCTGAGGAAGATTTAATCGTTTCTCACATAGGAGTCACTGTGCCTTCAATGTTTACTGAATTTCAATGTGTTGCAGGATTAAAGGAAATCAATATTATGCTTGAAACATATCAAGTTCCTGGAAAGTATCAGCAAGTTGGTAAATAACAATTATACCTGGATTTTTAGACTTTTAACATATTTTTATAATGCAGGAAGATACCAGCAATGTGTTGGAAGGATCTGTGGTAGAAATGACTCTGTTAAACACCTTCACAAAACACCACAGAAAACGAACAGCGAGGTCACACAGTTTGTTAATGCAGTATTCACTGTCAGCTTAAATTAAACTTTAAATTAAGCTAAATCTCACAATACTGAGTAGATCAATTCAGTCTCTGAGATCTTCCCAAACGTGGATCAACGTGGCTGAAATCGCTGCCTCCACATTTAGGAGTTCCAGCTCTTTCAGAAGGTACTTTCAGAGTCACGGATGCTCTGTAAAAAAACACATCCCTGCCACAACCGGGTTTTTTTACTACTGCTGAGCTGCTAACAGAACATTAAGAAGTTAACCAAACATCCTTTCAGGGCACCAATGTTTTTCATACTGCCCATACACCCATCTTTAACACCAAAAATTCAGTTAACACAGAGGTAACAGTACTACTCATAGGCATGCTGGCACCAAACATATTAAAAAGCCTGCTGTAGTATCTGAAGGGAAAAGAAAAAAGATAGTTTACAATAAGAATATTGCTCTTTGAATTTAGAAAAGTACATTAAGACTGACAGAAGGGACGGTCTCATTTCTGTGGCCTAATCCCCCACTCAAAGCAGGGTGTGCCAGATAAACCCAGCTGCTCATGGCAATGTCCAGGCACACTTTAAGCATCTCCAAGCACAGATTTCACAGCCCCTTTTGCAATGTTATTCCAGCTTTGAAGAGTGAAAACTTCTTCCCTTTGTACAGAATTTTTATATAGATATATATATATATGTAATTTTTTTAGCTTGGTAACAATTCCTGCCAAGTAAGAATGAATTTTAGCAAGTACGGTTGGACAAAAGTATCCTCAGGTCAATTATTTTTCAAGGAAAAGAAACACATGCTGGGTTCTTTCTACAATGAATCTAATTCAGAGATAAATGGCACACTTCAGGTTTAATTGCAATATGCAGCTCACTTGAAAGCTGTTTCCTATGTTTACACGTTGTCAAAAGGGACTTGACCTTTCATAGCCAAGAATTAAAATATAAAGCGGAAATGCACCTTGCAATGGCTCAGCAGCACTTGGTTGCCTCAAGAACCTGGCCATGGCCATCAGTAACCTCTCAGCTCCAGATCAACGGTGCCTGTAATCCCTTACTCAGGATTAACACATACGAGGAGCACATGGGAAGAATTAACACCATTTACATCCTCTTTGAAAAAAATCAAAGCGTCTTTCACAAAATTTAACTTAACTTTAACACTGACAAAGTCAAACCTGTAAAGAAAAAAAAATCTGCTGCTCTGGAAGGTAGAGAAGGACGGACAAGGAGATATTTGAAATGGGTTATGGCCTACAGGAAGCATCAGTTGGAGTTAAGGCGGTATCAGGGTGTTCTCACTCTCCTTCCCACACAACTTTCAGTTTGTCTTGCAAAACATCGTGAAAAGCATTTTTGAAAAGCGTGAACAGACATTACCAGTCCCAGCCAGTCAGCAGCTAAGCCACTGAAGTAACTTCTGTATTCTGCTTATCCTGCCACTGCAGAGCAGAGTTTTACCTGTATTTCCTTCATAAAACCACTGGCATTTGGGCTACTCTTCACACAGATAAAACAGCATTACGAGATCTTTCCTAAGATCACTGAACTGAACTCCTTATGAAAACTGTCTGCCCTCCACAGTGAATAAACATTTATAATCTGCCTCCAGAATGAATTACGATTATTTTCTACCTGCTAACTGCACTCTGTGCTACAGCTACGGTTTTCAGCAGTAAATATGAACTGGTGACTCTGAAGTCTAGTGACAAATGCTTGCTCTGTCCTAACCCATGCTGCTTTTACAGCTGCTTTCTTTGCTTGGAGTGCTGAGATGGAAATCAAAAGGTCCTGATTCCTTCCCCCAGGCCTGATCTTAGGGCCCTGGATGCACTTCCATCACCTGAGGGGTTCAGCTGCCAGAAGGGCTCCATAAGGAGAAAAATGTATTTCGGAAACACCATCCAGCTCTGCTTCTCTCCTTGTTGTAAAAATCTTGAATTCCTAACACCCAATAACTCTTTATCCACTATCTCTGTACTCCATGAAGATCAACGCAGCCATAGCAGAGCTGGGATCTCCTGGAAAGACCGGATGTGGGTGGAATGACCAAGGGTCACCACCCCAGCAGACCAAACACCCCGAGCCAGTGCTTTCAGCCCAAGCAAATATCACACAGTGATGGCTCCACGCCACTTGTGTTGTGTGGATGAGGCTCTTTTGGTGCTTGGTATTTTCCAGCAACAGGTCCAAAGTCATCTTCCACTGATCTGATTTCTACACATCGGTCTTGAACAACTGCCAGCAGTCTGCAGTTGTGACAAAGGGCACGGTGGCACAGTGTACCCGAATGAAGACAGCAGGGCAGGTGTACCAACAGTCATCAGGGACAGCCAACAGTTCGGTGGTTGCTGAACAAGTCCACATCACAAGAAGTGTGGTCATGGGGCCAGCGAGATGACTCTGCTCCTCTGCTCTGCTCTGGTGAGACCCCACCTGCAGTGCTGCACCCAGGTCTGGTGCCTCCAACAAAAGAAGGCCATGGAGGTGTTGGAGTGGGTCCAGAAAAGGCCACAAAGCTGATCAGGGGCTGGAGCAGCTCTGCTATGAGGACTGAGAGTTGGGGCTGTTCAGCCTGGAGAGGAGAAGGCTTCAGGGAGACCTTATAGGAGCCTTCCAGTTCCTGAAGGGGTCCTACAGGAAAGCTGGGGAGGGACATTTTACAAGGGCAGGTAGTGATAGAACAGGGGGGAATGGTTTTAAACTGGAAGAGGGCAGATTTAGACTGGATATTAGGAAGAAATCCTTCTCTGTGAGGTGGTGAGGCCCTGGCCCAGGTTGCCCAGAGAAGCTGTGGTTGCCCCCTCCCTGGCAGTGCCCAAGGCCAGGTTGGACGGGGCTGGGAGCAGCCTGGGCTGGTGGAGGTGTCCCTGCCCAAGGGGGGTTGGACTGGGGGGGCTTTAAAGTCCCTTCGGACACTAAGCCAGTCTGTGATTCTATGAGGAGTCCCACCAAGCCAAAAAATCAATACATCAGGATGCAGATCAGTGAGGTACGTGGCTGGACAACCACTAACTGCAGCTGAGCTGAGGCAATGACCAAGGCCACGGGCCTGAGCTTAAAAACAACTCCAGAGTGGAAAGGGAGCCCCGAGAGGACTTCTCACAGCTCTTCCCACAGCAGCCTGACTCATGGCTGCACGCCTGCACCGTCTCCAAGATGACCTTGAGTGCCGGCAGCCACAGGAACTGTTGGAGGATGGGGTGTCTGGGGCCCCGATACCTCCTGTCCTACTGCTCCTCCTTACCAGTGGTGGTGCAGGCACCAGTGACAGCAACAGCAGTCAATAGAGTCCTGACACCACTATTTCCTATTCACAAGACTTGTAACATCATTTTTAAGTCACCTGCATCTGTTTTTCCAGTTGTGTTGTTCCAGCAAAGTCCTACAGCTGCTTACAGGGTCTGGAAAATAAAGCTGTCTGCAGCTGAGGAGAAGCAGGAGAAGGGAACAAGCTCCCATCTCATGTCAGATCTGATTTTCTTACTATTCTGCAAACAGTACATACTCCATACGACCCAGGTACAGAAAATACTCTAGAATTAACCTTGAAAGCAAGATTGCAATTGTTATTTTCAAAAAAGCCCTGGTGGTGTAGTCCACAAGGCCCCACAGATTTTTTTTATAAATAAGGTTAAGGCCAAATATGGGAGCTACAATGTAAGGGTAAAATAAAATACAATAGACCATCTCAGAAATTTAACGATTACATGAAAACAGTGATAATGCAGTATCTCCTCTGTGACAACAAACCAGAAACAACTGAGGGGCTTGTGTCCCCACTTCTGACATTGAAGTTTTAGCTCTTACAGATATAAGGAGGAGTACTCCCAGAAATTCAACCCTACAGCGCAACAGATGATGCATGGGCACAACTGGAAAAGCAGCATGGACTGGGACACACAGTAAACATACGTCATTAGGCTTCAGAGTGACCACTTCACTTTCAGTGCTATTAATTTCGTATGTATTGTGCTTACAGGCTTCATTTTGGAGGCGGATCAGCACTGCTACCATTGGAGCAGCCCAGGAGGTGAATTACACACAAAACACCAACTTCTGTATACGTGTATGGATGGAAAAGATGCTTTTCCTCTCCCTGTGGCAAGCAACTCCTCTGGGCTGTAACGCCACAGACCCATCTTATTTCCTACCACCTGAAAAATGCAAAACCATCTCCCGGTTATTCCTTAATTGCTTACAAGGAAGTCCACTGTCATCACCCACTTTAAAACAAACAAACAAGAGAACCAAAACCACCAAAGCCAACCACAAACCTCCTGAACCTCTACTTTGCTACCGCATTATCCAGCGCTCCAAAAAATTTAGGTCCTAGGAAAGGCAATTTCAGAACCATTTCGTAAAATCCATTGTTTCCACAATTACGCATTCGATCGGAGCAGCACCAGGGATGAGAAATTAACTCACTGACAAGAACCTTGTTAGGGTACTGAGACAAAAGATGATCACGGTTCGTCGTTACAACATTACATCATTCTGTTCCCAAGCTCCGCTTGCTTGCCTGACTTGCACCTTTAAAAACGGTGTTTTCTCCCCCTCCTGAAAGGCAGCATCCAGCAAAATTAAGGTGATTTGAGTGGAAAGTGCAGGTCTGCCTGCAGGTCAGGCAGTTGCATTTCTATTCCCTTGACAACCGGCACAGTCCCCATTCCAACTCAAGGGAATTTCATCGCGTTTCCTCCCCACTCACAGACCAAAATTAGAGGCTTCTAGAAAACATCCAGTCCTGCTTCAGACCCAGAAGGATATGGCTCTTAAAAGGTAAATAAAAATCATAATTTTTAATAGATAAGGACAAGTGTTACTGCTAAAATGAACAGGCTTCTGAACAGCTGGGAGTTTTTTTTAAACTTTCAAAGCCAAATTTTCTCAGCCTATGAAATATTAATGGAAAAAAAATCTTCTCTTCAGTAGTAACATCAAGCCTACGCCAGTGAAAGCTGAGAAGCAAAGATACCTGAGAAGGGTATCAGCTGTGCTGCATATAAATGCCATTGTTCAAGGTGTGCTGCTCCCCACTAATACGGTTTCTGCTTTAATAAAGTTTTAAGCCAAATCCACCTTAAGGAACACATTAGGAAAAAAAAAACCAAAAAGCTTTGGTTGCTTAACAGCCAGCTAAAAAAAAATACACGAAAAACCCCAAAGCCATGCAAAATTTTACTAACTGCAAAAATACAGGACAAGAAATACACACTCAGGGTTATGCAGAAGTGTGGTACCGACATGTATTTTCCCAATGGATTATACAGAATATAGATTGGCAATGCACTAATTCTGTAAACCCAGAAGGACATACTCTGTGCAGAAATTTAACATTCAGAACTGCACAAAGCACAGAAGAGCTTGCTTGTTAAAGCCAAACCACATCTCTTCTAGGAAACGCTCGCTGAATACATAAAGGATATTTTCATAATAAATGTCACATCTCTTCCTCCCCAACAACACTCCCAATTCTTTCAGAGGCTGCAGTGGATTTTAAAGGGGCTGTATGTGAAGGATTCGCACAATAAAGGGCTTTGAAGCACACCCAGTGTTTGTCCTTATTCTATAGGAACTGTGCAGCGATAACTCGGCTCTTCCCTCCCCCCAACACCTTTCTGGGCAGTGACTTCACATCCTTTGACATCAGCACCGCTGAAAGGGGGATGGGAGAGTTACGGCAGAAAGCAGCAAAACCTGCTTTTAGCGACGTATGCACCGCCTTTCCCGATTCCTTAAACCTTCCCCAAAAAACGCACTGAACAGAAAAGGGGGTTCCCATCTCCCCCGGTTTCACTGCGGCCCAAACAACCCGAGAGGGCCGGGGCTACAAAGGACTTCCTGCTCCCCGGCTCCCCGCTCCACAATGGCCATTGCTGGGCTGTCGGAGGGTCGCGGTTCCCTGTCGCCCCCCACGATAACTCACCTCGGATGTGCAAAAGGGCCACGGGCTGGAAGGGCCCGTTGGAGTTGGCTGCGTCCACCACCATCCTGCTGCCGGCTCTGTTACATGTCAACATCGGCAGGCAAGGCGGTGGAGTCTTTAAGGCAAGAAAGCAGCCTCCATTTTAGTTTAAAAAAAGACAGAAACTGAAGCGCTCTGCAGCTGGAGGGAACTGGCTATGGCGAGTGATGTCAGCGGGCGGGAGGA
>NW_010174926.1:0-682 GCF_000695765.1 Mesitornis unicolor
ATAAAATATTTGAGAATTATAAGATATAAGAGGACTTCTTAAAGACCAAACCAGAGGAAGGCTGCATAAGGTGCTTTTGTGGGAGGAGGCGTTCACTGGACATCACTGGAGCTCTGAAATACCGTGTGCAGTTCAGTGAAAGTTTTGTTTTTTCTAAGCACTTGGCAAATCTGGAGGAGAAGGACCACCTTAATGTCTCAGTCATCGTGAAAAGCTATGATTCAGTGTTAGAATCGGCCACATTGAAATCCAAATGTATTTTTTTCCGAATACTCACAAAAGTGCAGTTGTTTCTGCCCACTCGCCGTCTGATGGTTGTTGCTGTTGCTTTTTTATGTAAGCATTCTCCTGATGCTTGCCTTGCAGCTTACTAAAGCGCTGGTTTTTGTTGGCAAAGCGAGGCAGTGCAGTGTCAGCAGTGTTATTGCAGCTTCCTTTGCGATGCAGAGTACTAGGATTGTTAACACGTGGATGAGAGTGAGCGAGCTACAGGTTCCGGAGAAGCAGCTCAGAAATGGTCACTCTGGACCTTGAGTTTTGGTGCTTGGTTTTTAGTTTCTAGTTTGTGCTATTCCAGCATTCTATAAAGCTGCAGGTTCATTTCTGTAAAGCAAAGGTTATTTCCTAGTAATGAAACACATCTCAGCTTGCTCTTATTTCACTTCTGCATGAAATTTCCCTA
>NW_010174926.1:713-39016 GCF_000695765.1 Mesitornis unicolor
TGAATAGTTAGCATGTAATTGGTAATACGCTCATGAAATAATTGAGTGGCAAACAAAAACAGAATCGCAAAAACTACAGCTGTGTTAAATTATGTGTCCTATATAAGCAGAAAGAATGAGGTGTGTTTGTTTTCTAAACTATCAAAATTCTAGTTAAGTTTTCAATGTAATTTTTTTTTAGGAAGTAAATTAAGTTTCATACTTTGGATAAAATCATGTTTTGCAATTTTGATGCTACAAAGCTAATTTGCAAAGTTGAAAAACTGTGTTGAGTACATAGGACTTAATTTTATAGAGGTATTAAATACTTTTCCCTTTGGTCCCTGGCTGGTAGAATACGCTGAAAACCATGGTAACAAAAAGTGCTACCATGGTTGCCCCAGAGCCATGTTAAAATGAGCAAGCTATGTTTGCCTTGATTAACAGAAGGAAAAGAAAAAAAAAAGAGAAGGAAGGGAGACAATCAGATTAATGACCCGTACAGCAGAGATGGCAAATGTGCAGGGAGGGATGTGTCTATGGAGAAGCGATTCTGGAACGTCTGGTGCCATTGTGTCAGGAACTGGAAGGTGTTAAGCCTAATGTGGAGCTCTCAAAGCAGTAAAGGAGATGTATTAGTTCAGTAGTTTGACTTTAAATGATTTCCTTCCGTGTCTGTATTTTGCAGGTTTATATTAGGATAAAGGATGATGAGTGGAATGTTTATCGGAGATACGCAGAGTTCAGAAGCTTGCATCATAAACTACAGAATAAATATCAGCAAGTGAGGACTTTTAACTTTCCACCAAAAAAGGCCATTGGAAACAAGGTACTTAACAGAACTCATAGTGTCAGTAAGAGCTGGGGGAAAATCCACTCACACAAAATAAATACTTTTTACACCCGCTAGGCTGTTCCTGCTCTTTTTATACAGGCTTTGCCCTCATCAGCTACAGGTAATGTAGTTAATGCATTGGTTTTTTCACTCACTGGAAAGAAAACTGTTTTTCTTAAATGAAATCTTGGTGGCATACACAGTAGACAAACGCACAAAACCCCAAGGATTGACCTGGACAGCTGTATATGTGAAGTGTAATCTCTACTCCAGTCTTTTCAGTGAATGCCAGCAGTTAACAATGGTCAGTAAGACATTAAATATTTCTGTAAATTTTTAAAAAATCAGTCTAAATTCCTTATATTTCCTGTGCTGTTCACCAGTTGTTTTAACTTCTTTGAACCAGCTTTTTAAAGGCATTTGGGTGCTTAATTTCCATAACCTGTGTCTTTGTGTCTTAACTGTTCTATTTTAAAATGGGAATTTCTGCATTTTGCTGTCATGTAGGGATTTTGCAACAAATGTGGTAAATAGTGTAGTATGTATGTAGTAAATACATCATGTAATTTAATCTTTAATCACCAAAACTGTAAAATGTTAGAGTTTAAATACATGTAGCAATATACATGACAAATCCAGCAAGGATTGAGAAGATAAGTAAAGTAATTTTTCTGTACAGTATAGGAATGATCTGAATAATTTATTTAACTAACACAATTAAAATATTTGAGATTTAAACCGTGCTTCTGACTAAAAATGTCTACGTTAAACCACTGGGTGCTTAAATCAGCATTCTTAATTAAATTTGTTGTTTTTTATATGCAATTTTATCCTTTTTTCCTTAGTATCACCGAGTTCTTTGAAATATCTGAGAAGCACTAATCACAATGATCAGTGCAGTCGTCAAAAGAAAGCTGGCATAGTGACTAAAATACTCAAAGATCTCCATGACATTTTATTTGGCCTAAGATCACATTAATAAATGTATCACTAAAATGCCTGAATCGTGCTAATTATGTATCTGAGAACTTTGTCTGTAATGGAAAAATAATCATTTCTAAATCATACGAAGTAAAAAAAATTCAAAAATGAATAGGAAAAAGAAATTTGTAAGTTCCTTAATTGTGCTCAGATGTCAGTGAATGTGGATTGTGGGTGTTTATAAAGTAACTTCACGGGATTTTCCAAGTGTTCTGTAAAACTGAGTAAGGTTTTCACATGTCATATGAAATGGGTAGTAGTGGACCTAATCTGGAATAAGTGGTGGTGATATAAATACGTATGGAATTTATCAGTAAAATCTTTAGGTCTGCTTGCTTAGCATGAAGTCCAGACTTAATGTCCGTTGAGTTAATGTTCATTGCCTGCGAACCTAATCAATGAGAGTACTTACAAGAGCTTTTCTGCTTTTCTTCATATATTAGAAGATCGTGTGTCTTTAATTTCATTTTCAGTGGTTAGTTTTGTAAGAGAAACAATGCACTTTCTTCTTTGTTCCATAACTAATTCTCCTTTTTGGAAGTGAGGGGGCATCAGCCACTTCAGTAAATTACAAAAGCCTTCTTTTAAGCTTTTTTTGATAGGCTTTCATCCTTAATTACTTTCAATACTAATTGAATTACAACTTCAGTTGCACAGTTGATGCATACAAAATTATCAGTTGAGCAACTCATTAAAAATTTGCATCGCTTATTCTTTCAGTGCCTTAGCTTGAGGCCAAAATTCTACCTTAATCATGCATAAACCCACAGTCGTCGTTCGGCACGTCAGATCTCAAACAAACTATCTCTACGGTAAGACATGGTTGCCATCTCTTGCACTCCTGAAAGGCTCCTGTGGTGAGACAGAAACGAGCCACAGAGTTGGAACTGGTTGGTGATGGTGCTGCTGGCCACCAGCTGTAAATAGCTTTCAAGTGGCAAAGTGGTGCTTTCCCATCAGCTTTGCAAGTGCACACCTCAGTTTATCACACAAGATCTTATTTCCACGTTGTGTAGGCGAATTTTTGTCCTTTTAGTGGTGCTATTTGTCATACCATGTTATAGCATGTGTTGTGTTCAGGAGCATCGCATGGTTTTGTGTGTTGTGGTGGATTATGCTTCAGGAACAGTTACCCTGTAGATCCAGCAGAAAGAGTACCCCGTGGAACACGCTGTGCTGCGTGACTGATGGGAATGGGTTCCTGACCCCAAGGTGGCCCTCCTTGCCATGGCAGTTGGAATGTTTAAAAATTCAGTGTCAAATGAATTCGTGTGGGAATGTCTGTCTTTGAATTCTGTGGAGCGTTCAGTTCAGTAAGGGGGATTTGTGGAGGATTTACACATGCAGATGTTCGGTGATAAGCAGTAGAAGAGATATTGTCAATACTGATTTTTTCAATACTGCTTTTTTGACTTCAGTGGCTACCAAAGCATGTACCCTTTTAGATATGCTGTTAGATTTCAGTAGAATCTCTTCTCTCTGATATTAGTCACACTGTTTTTAATAGAATTGCATCTGTCTTCCTATTTCTGGATGAATCAATACTATCATAAATCAAGGCCTGAAGAGGCCTAAATTCTGCCATCTATGGCCATATTTACATCGGTCCATGGTTTTTGTATCCTTTACAAATCCTCAGAGTTATTAGATGCTCAAATAACATTGTACTCCATGTGTAAATGACTAAAAATGACTAGTTTACAACTTTTGGGAGATGGTGTTGTGTGCTTTTACATCCTTCAGGTCTGTACCTGAATGGTGTTATTCATTGCACGTCTCCAGTGCACTGAGTGGCTAACGAAGGTGATGTGCTCATTCTCAGTGTTAGTGGCACTGCGAGTGGGTTTTGCTGTAACTGATACTCCCTTGGTACCAGCACTCGGTTTGTGTTCAGTTACAGCTCTCAGATGGAGGGAGCCTCTGCTGCTACAGGAGGACACCATGTTCTACACAGTGACCTAGAAGCAGTGCTGCAGAGTCACAAAATACTCTGTGCTCTTTTGCTGGGCAAAATATTGGAGCTCTGAAGAGGGAATTGGAATAGAAGAGAGTGATGTAGAAAAAACTATGGAAAACCATTAATTTTCATGCATAATTTTCCTTCTTACTGCAATAGAAATCAGAGATCAGGTTCAAATGCAAAGTTGCATAGTTTGACACTGAGAAAATGCCAGAAGAAGGCAGAATTTCATCTGAATGAGGATTTTAAAAAGTGAGAAAATCAAGTACTTATGATGGGACATATATTGTCATCAAGTAGCAGTGAAATCTGAAAATATTTAACAGTTTTAAAACAAAAAGTTAAGAATGTAATATTTATATTCTAATGATTATGTTTTTAATGTACTTTTGCCTTTTACCTGTGTGCCTTAAATCAGGACAATTTATCTTAACAGTTCATGTTCGTGATCTTTCAACAAACTGGCTTTAATGTTTGAGGGAACATAAATCTAATACACAGAAAGCTTATTTGTAGCAAATGGGCAGAGAAGAGGAAAGAATACTGCTTTGAACAGGTAACCTCTTCTCAGATACAAAGCGGAGCGTGTATTTGCCTTTCAGCTTGGTGCCCTTATTTTCAGTGTAACAGTTTAAACATTTGAATGGAGTAAGTTAGAATGAATGCAAAGTAGTGAAAATAACTTTATTCATAAATGTTGTTTTGGATCAAGTCAGAACAGATGCTTTAACTTCTGAAGGAAAATATAACAATGCTTGCAAGAGTCCATGTATTAAGTTTCATACATACTAGTCCCCATGCTGTATATTTTCTACTAATGAACTTTCAGTACTGGTAGCACAGATAATTTTATTTAAAAGTTACAAATTTGAACTGTATTTTTAAACCGTTTGTGATTTTAAAACACGCTTCCCATATATCAGCCTGGTTTGTGACTTGTGAAGTATTTCACATGTAGGTCTATATACCAAAACTTGTAACTGCAGACTATGATTTTCTTGCATGAAATAGATCTTCACCGTTTAGCTGGCCTGTGGGTGCTTTGGGTCTTTTGGATTCATGCTTCCATTATCACGGTTTAAGTCTCTGTGGGTGCTGCCTTCCTGTCAGGTCTCTGACATCCAAAAGCCCAGGTTGGTTCCATCAGCCAACACCCTTTGGGTTCAGAGCGTGCTGAGTTGTGTGAAGCTCATGAAGAGAAGCTTTGTGTGACCATAACACTTGATTGCAAAGGGATCCCTGTGTGCTTTTTCATAGAAATATAGCTTATTGTTTTTTATTTAAGATGAACTCTGACATTTAGCTTCTGAACCTTTGTTGGTGCTGTGTTGGTGTTTCACTTGAACTGTTGCTTTCAAACTAATGGTTAAGTAATAATATGTGAGTATTTACTGGATCTATTATTCTAATTTTTTGGAATATTGCAATGTCCTTAAAATCTCAGTTGCTGCTTCTGCATTAGGCAGATCATAGCACTTAAAGAATGGATTTTAATAACTCAGTTAACGTATAATTAAGTATCCTTTTCCAAGAGTATTGTCCCAGTAGAGGACATATCAAAACAGAAATGGTTCTTTGCTGCCACTGAAGGTGTGAACCCAGTGATTGTGTAAATGTACAGAAATTGAATAAGGTAGCTTTCCCGTGAGTGCTGACTTGACTGCACACTAGCTTTTGCTTTCCTTTAAAACACTGGATACCCTGTGTGGAAAGAATACACAGCACTTTTCTAAGATTAGAAGAGTGACCTTGTCTTGACTCCTCACTACATGGGAGGAACAATACAGAAATCTAAGATAAATTTTCTGTCTTGGAGAAAATGTTGAGTACAACATAATTCATCTTTTTTAGCCCATGCAACTGAAATTTGTGAGCTGTTTCTCTGGCCATAGCTTGTGTCATGCCCAAATGTTAGTTCAATAAAGTAAATGTATCCTTCTCCCCTGTCAGTGAGTAAGCTAAATTGTAGGTTATTTTGGATATGTAATTATTTTAAAAGTGTCTAACATTATGTGTATGTATCTTAAAAGATATCTATTCGTATATTCATATATCCACATGCATACACACGGGGAATCAGAAGAATAAAAGTAGAAAAACTTGTGGATTGAGATAAAGACAATTTAATAATTAAAATAAACCTAACTGAAATAATAATAATAATAATAAATTGTAATAAGAATAGGAACAACAATAATAAAGCAATCAAAGTTATACTCAGCTCACAAACAGCGGTTATTTGCCATACGCCAACAGCGAGAAAACGAGAGGGGTGAGCCTCAGGAACTGCATGAGACAGACCTCGTGGAGATGGCAGCCAACCGAAGAAGAGGGTTGTCCCCAGGAAACTCCCCCATTTATCTTGAGTGTGATGTTTATGATACAGAATACATTCTGATGCATTCTGTTGGCCAGCTTGGCTCACACTGGGTCATCTGTCCCAGAAAACCCCAGGCGTTTGCTCTGCCCCCAGTTCCTCTTGTGCAGAGAGAAGGGGAAGAAAAAAATCCAAAAGAAACTGGGAGCACAAGTGTGGACAAAAGTTGAAACCCAGTCCTTGAGTTAGTGTAAACACCACTGGCAAGGACCAAAGCATCAGTGCGTTATCAACGTTCTTCCTAGCATTAATCCAAACCAAACTCTTCTAGCAGTAGCTAGGGAGGAAAGCTGTAACACCAGGTTATTTTCACTGAACCAAACACTGCAGTTCTCTCGGAAATGCAGCTCTGCTGAACAGAAAATGGAATTCTATTATTCAATCCCCGTAAAACCAGGACAAGCTGTAAACAGCAAAAATGCATTCCCTAAGCATGTTCTGGCAGTCTTAATTAGAAAACTCCTTTGTGCCATTGTTATTTATAGTTAGTGAGATCCTTTACGTTATTGTAAGTGGTAGAAAATACCTACATTCAGCATTTTGCTCCTAGGTTTATAACAAAGTGGTCCTGCCTATGAAATATGTGGAATACAGAAGTCATACTAAAAGAATGCAGCTTCTGCTTAAGAACAAATTTTAACATAATTGGAATATATTCATTGAAAATACTCTTGCTGAGGATTTGTGACCAAAAAAACTTAAGAGCTGAGAAAGTGCTAATGAATGTGGTACTTTAAAAATGAGGATTTTCTTGGGGGCTTGAAAATATGATTGATAGAAGTGATGAAAGGAAAATCAAGAGGGTGTGGAGAGGGTGAGGCCAGTTCTTTGGGATGGCTCTAAGCTGAGGCTGGGGCTGCACGGGGAGCAAGTGGGTTGCTACTCTTTCCACCATCATACACCCGTCAGGTAAGACTGGGGAAGAGGCTGACTCCATAACCAAAACGTCTTCATGTGCCAAGTGTCACCAGTACACGTGTGGTTATGGCTGTTCCACAGCCTTTCTCTTCTTCTCTGAGGGATCCTGTGTGGCACACTTCCTTGTCCTCTGCCTCGCACAGCTGGCGGAAGCAAATCACTGTCCCTGTCAATGTGATGGTGCGATACGTTAAATCCTTGGAGTGAAAAGGTGGAAGACAAGGCTGGTCCTTGAGCTAGTCAAGGAATCCAAGCAGGAGCAAAAATCTTATTGAAAACAGGAAATATAGTGAAATTGATGTTAGTTAGTTAGTTATAAATTATAGTTAATTAGTATTGTACTACACTGTCATTAGCATTCCACTTTATTCTAATATTATGTATTAAAATGTTTGCTCTGACGTTTCCCCACAGCTTGCACGCACTTGTGTTCCACACCTCTGCCCAGACTGGCTCAGTGCAGCGGAGCAGGGGCTGAGCTGTTTCTCTGCTCCGTTTGCGTGGTGACTGTGCTTAGCTGGAGAGCGTGGGGTGAGGGACTGCGGAGCGGGTCACACGAAGGGGCAGCAGTGCAGCTTTGGTTTTTAGTAAGGTGTCGGTTTTCAAGAGTTCTCAGACTTCATTTCTTCATTTATCAGCAGATCAGTTAACGCTAGTATCACTTGCTACACAATCTGTGTGTGTGTCTGTGTAGCAAACCATATAGGACACAGGGGTTTTTTGTTTTCACACTGATCTTGACTGTTGCACATATCAGTCTAAACTGGAATGTGAAAGAGCTGGACATGAGCTGAGTAAGTTCATACCTAGGGAGAAAAAAAAACAACCTGCGTATATTGTGGAATTTCCTGAACTTGGTTAAACAACACAAGCAGTGCCTAAGATTTTGAAAACTGGAAGTACAGATGTCTCCAGCAATTATAAATGTTGTGGTAATTACAATTACATGTTATTAAGTAATCACATGCAAATAAAAGTTGAACAGAAAAGGCTTCCTTAAATTATAAAAAATGAGGCTATTTTTAGTATACAGAATTAGGTGCCAGTACTTGCAAATGTACCTTACTTAACATTGGCTGCTTTTTTGTTTTATTTCTTTAATTCTATGAATTTTAAATGCTAATTTGAAAAATGTCATTCAGAATCTTTTAACATATTCTTGTCTCCTGAAAATATTTCTATTGCTGCTATGTTCTCCTAATGAGAGCTAAGAACAGAACCAAATGTCAGTGAAGGTTCTGTGACCTCTGCAGCAGAGCTGATGGAGCAGTCCTCCTTTGGTGAGGATCACTCTGTTTTACCTAAGGAGGAAGGAATCATCTTCAGATTCGCATTCCATGCACGGCAGCATGGCTTGAACCTTCTTAATGCAGTGAATTTATTCAGCGTTGTCGAATGTATTTGTGGTGTTTTGTTGGTGGGTTGTAATTCTGTTTGCATTAGACAGGAATTGGTTTCAGTGGGTTTTTTACCCAGCTAGATAATACGGGTTGGACAGACACATCTTACAGATGCCTTTGAGAGCTGCAGTTGTCTAACAACGGCTTTGGCTTCACGCCTGAAGAACGTTAAAGCAGGTGATCAGAATGCCTGCATTTCTGAGATCAGCCTGCTGGCTGGAGCACAGACCGGTCACCACCTGACTTCGCTGTAGCCCCACTATATCCTTGTGTTCACGGAATCATGAAGTCATTATTTTCATCATGTTAGTGTGAAATATGTAGACTTTACATTGCAGTTCGCTGTAGTTGCGATCCCTCACAGGAAGAAGTTCAAGCTTGATAAAAGTTACAGGACGCATGGTTGGTGGTTGTTAGACTTTAATCTGTAAGCCCCTCAGCAGAGTGTGGAGTTTATAGAATTATTTTATTTGTAGTATAAAATCCTATCTTTTGGTATAAAATCCTGAGATCTAAAATACTATAGGAACTTCAGTAAAACGTTTTTACGAGGGTTATGGTATAATATTTTAAAAAGCAGTCTACTATATGAAAACTCCACTGCAAAATAATAATTTATTAACATAATAATAAAAAAGCTGGAGAAATAGTAATCCATTTTAGAGTTTGTGTACCCTGCATCTGAAAAGTATGAACTGTGAAGTGATTGTGGGAATAAGTTGCCATTTCCTCCCGCAAAGACTGGTAAATCTGGATCTCAAAAAGAGGTGCAGAAATGGTTATGCCACCGCCTCTGTGCCGCTGCTGGGCACTGCCTTCCCCAGCCTGCGGTGTCTCGTGGGGATCTGCTGCTGGGAGAAGGCGTCTGGTCCATGGGACAGAGATCCTGCCAAGGAAAGAAGTCGGCCTCCTGTCGGAGGGTGTTCTGGGGAAATGCTTTCATTAAGTTGCTTGGGTTTTCTTTATCTCTAAGAAGGACAGAGCCAAGGGGTTTTTAATTTGTTGCCAACATATTTCTATAGATAAAATAATTACATTCTTTACATTAGAGAATTTAAAAAACATATTCTGTGTGCTATTTATTATTTTTCCTTTCTACTTTTAGGATGCAAAATTTGTAGAGGAGCGACGGAAGCAGCTACAAAATTACCTAAGGAATGTCATGAACAAAATCATTCAGACTGTGCCAGAATTCACTGCCAGTCCCAAAAAAGAGACTCTTATTCAGCTGATGCCCTTTTTTGTGTAAGTATCTGCCAGGTAGCCAAGAAAATATTAAGCTTTTTTATCACAATTGAATTTAACATATAATGCCAGCCTCTCAAAAATCTTTAAAACAGTGTTTTTTTAAATCGAAGGCTCTTGTTCAAATTAGAAGTGCTTTTGTTATATTTAAAGAATATATGACACAGACAGTAATTTTTGTTTATTTATGTGGTGATTTTGAACAAAAATCACTGCATAGAGCTTTCAAAAATATCTAAGTAATCTCCAAACCTCGTCTGTGCGTGCTCTTCAAACATGAGGCGTCTTCAGTTTCTTTTATTTGGTCTTTTCCAGTTTTGTTTTGCTGTTGTTTGTGTGAGGTTTGTATTTTTGTTTTTAAATTTATTTAGGGGAATGAGGGTGGACCACTCTTAGGGTACCTAGTAACCAAGTCACAAAGTCAAGCTGTTGAAGTCTTTCTAGCTGATTTTTGCAGTTTACTGACGCGTTCTGATTTCGTCAATGGCAACAGTGATTGTGTCTAGAAATAGTTTAACACAGCCACTGTGGAGAATCTCAAACCAAACCCTTTGATGTATAACCACACAAGGGATACCAGCTGTTAAAATCTTTCCGTTTTGCCATAAACATAATTCTTTACAGTATTTGGAAATGATAGTTGGAACTATTTAAGAAATTATATTAATGACAGTTTGGTTTTGATAGTGGTGGTAACTTGCTTCTTTCACTAGTAGTTTTTCAGTATAATGGTTTTTCAGTACTACACCTGTACATATTGACGTACAGATTGAACATGCATGCGTAGCAAGCCAACACATTAGATATGCTGTTCACAAGCCTCCGTGCAGGGATTGTGCATCCGTGCCTGTGAATCTGTGAATGGATCAATTTGCAGAATCAAGACCAATTTAAGATTAATACGATTCAGTTGAGACACACGTACTTAGCTGTACTGTTTGCATGGCCTTGTGCAGTTTCACATTTTCAAGTTGAAAGTTTATTTCAAGGAAGCAGTGTGTCTTACAAAATGCGATGGATAAATGGAAGGACGCCAAGATGTATTTTGTGGCACTCACGTCTTTTCAGTTTTTTCTGGACTTCAAAAAGCAAAAATCAATTTGATGAAACATCTTTATGATGTTGTTATAAATGGCAAAATTATGTTTGTAGGGGCAAACATCTCACCTTTTTCTCCCTAAGAACCTGTTTTTGTAGATTTTGTCTAAGGACTGTAAAGACTGAAATGGTTTCAGGTACTTCCAGTTGAGGGCCCCATACATGGCTTTTTGTTAAGTCATTTTAAAGAAGTTGTCCTTCATTTGGTTTTTTAAAGAAGAGAGGGGCAAATAAAAATTATGTTTACAATGGAATTTTCAACTACAATATTTTTTTCTCTTCATGTTCAATTATATTTTGTTTTAAGATGGTTAAGTATAGCTGTGTGAGGTAGTGAACCGATAATTTCTTGTCAACTTCATTTCATAACTTGCTGCTTTAAATGTAGAGCAGGAAAATAAATTCCACACAGTGAGCTATTTAAGGTCTCATCTTTTCATGGACTCGTTATAAGTAATTATCCTGCGTTCTGCACAGACAAGCAGTAATGCAGAATAACATCGGTAAGTTAGGAGTAGCTAGGTTTTCAATCAGTTTGCTTATGAAAGAAATTCAGTTCCAAGCTTTATGGGCCATAAGGTAACTTCATAAATTCTGGTTACGGTTTCAAATGTACACGGAGTTGCTGTAGTAATCATCATTGCGTCAGCAGCATGAGCAGTCGTAAAGAAAGGAACACAACTAATATTAAAGTATGCGAAAGTGGACAGGGGTTTCAATGAGAAGGTGTTAGATTAGGAAATGCTGTTGATACTCTAGCTAAAAATATTGATTTGAAGCTTTGGCCTTA
The DNA here is from genome assembly GCF_000695765.1 of Mesitornis unicolor. Taxonomy (NCBI): domain Eukaryota; kingdom Metazoa; phylum Chordata; class Aves; order Mesitornithiformes; family Mesitornithidae; genus Mesitornis; species Mesitornis unicolor. The sequence goes on from NW_010174926.1 coordinate 12,297, forward strand.
ATTGATGGAAAATATATTCATAGTAGCAATTCATTACTTGAACTGTGATGCCTTATTTATGTGCTTTAAACAAAATTGTTTTGTTTCAGATTTTTATTTAATTTCAATTATTAGAATTTCATACATTAAAAAAAAGAAATCTATCATTAATTGTACAATTCAACATTGACCATACTGTGAGCTTCTAACTGTGAGATAATACAGTGCTGATGGAAAAGCAGCGATACTACTTTTCATGTGTTTTTTTTATATTAACACACTGTTGTTACGGAAATATTTTATTACAGTATCTTTTTATTCTACTTTGAGAAATTAAAGTATCGTTTATTTGTAATCTCTTAGCCACTTTCATTAAAAACAGGAAGAGAAAATAAATTTCTTCTTATTCCTGAGTTCTAAACAATCAAGTTGCTTTCTGATAGTTAGTCACATCTCTTTTTAAAGTGTGTAAATAGAATTTAGATCTGAATTTAGAATGTAGATATTCTTTGATATTATGGCAAAAAGGTGCTGCTCGTATATGTATGTGTGAATTATTTTCTTGGAGCTTTTTCTTAAATGACAGATATGTCAGCATTCTCTCTTAGCTGGAGTAGGTGGTTTTCCATGGGAATGTCAGTGGGTTTCTGGAAGAGCTTGGCTGTTGAGCAGGATCACTGTATAGCTCATCTGCAGCAGGCAAAGTGAGTTTTTACTGAGGTATCGGACTCTTCCTCTGCAGCTCGAGCAGCAGTATTGAGTTAATATAAAGGTCTTTCAGACATTGATAGAATGAGCACATTCTTGAAAGGATTGTCATTGCTAGGCTCTCATTTGAATTCTCAATGTCCTTTACGTTCTGAGTGTCATGACTTGGCACTGTTGGTGAGTAAGAAAAAGCATTTAAAAGCAAATGCCTTTCAGTTCCACTTCAGGTTGCCAGCTGCTCCAGTATCGTCCTTAATGGCTTTTGAGCTTTCTCAGCAGATCTTGAACATGCTGGACTCTGTGGAGTGTTTATTACAGTATTCACTTGTAACCTTTGTCTCATACCTGCAATTCTTCTATTCTGTTAGGTTTAATAATATTTTAATATCAAATGCCATATATACATACAATAATTCTGATATATTCCATTTTTGCTTGATAGCACAAATGTATATCTAGTTGCTGACTACATCTTTATTAATGAAGGTACATACAGTACTACCAGTACTACCAGTACCTGAAGGGTGGCTACCAAGAAGATGGAGACTCCCTTTTCACAAGGAGTCGCATGGAAAAGATGAGGGGTCATGGACTCAAGTTGTGTCTGGAGAGATTCCAGCTGAACTCCACAAGAATTTTTTTCCCATGAGATCAATCAGACATTGGAATAGTCTCCTAGGGGAAGTGGTGAATTCCCCTACATTGGTCAGCTGTAAGAGTCAGCTTGACAGGGCCTGACCCATCTCATTTAAACAATGCTTTTACCTTGAGAGGTTGGACCGGATGATCCTTGTGGTCCCTTCCAACCTGGGATTCTGTGAAAGAGTTATCAGTTACAAACCATTGAGATATTAGTCATCGGACTGCTGTAGAGAGTAGTGGTACCTCAGTCTAGGAGAAAACAATTACAGTCTTAAGTTGCATTAAAAAAACTCTAGGTCATTAGATCTATGAGGAAGCAATGAAATACAACATTAAGAAAAATTAATTACCTGATCTTAAAGAGTTTTTTCTCACTGCAAAATTAAATGGCCATACTTCAGTGTGAAAATGAAAAATCCCATAAAGGTTATGTCTAATTGGGCATCGTATAGATAGAAATTACAAGGTCAGTTTTAATTGATCACTTTTGAGATCTGATTTAGGTCCTAGGATATGGTTACCATGAATGGAAAATAAGATGAGTGTGTCTAAGACTGCATCCACTGATTATTACATGCTGGAAGGAATAGTGCCTAAAATTCTTGTGGTGAGGTTGTTCCTTTGGGGATTTCTCCCTTCCAAGTGCAGTGATTTCATACAATTAGGCACAGATGAGGCAAAACATTTTAACTGATCTGTATGAAATAGCCTGCCACTCTTATAAAGAAATGAATTAGTTTTATTTTGAAACTCAGATACAGTTAACAGTTTGCAGTAAAATAATGTGGATCAGTTTGCTAGCATTTCTCTCCATTATTGTATCAAATGCTAGTGTTTAATCATGGAAATGTGATCTGTTTTGATTCCTTATGCTGTGAACTGTCATTCATGTATAATTTCTGTTGTCAATCTCTATAATTTGTAATCTTCGTTTGTATATTTTTCAGTTTTAATGCTGCATTAGCTCAATCAAAAGTTTGGTCAAATAGTTTCCTTTACAGTCCACTTTCGTGTCCTAATGTAAAACAAAAGATTCCAGCGCTGCTAATTTGTCTGTTTACATCCTGAATAACAATTTCTTTGTAATAATAAAATTTACATCACAAATTAAATCTTCCAGTCCATGCAGAGCAAAACCTAAATCAAGAATTGGCACTGCTGGATTAGATTGCTACGTCTGCTAGCTGGTGAAGGCTTGTTAGTACTTACTTAAATTAACAGTTACTTGCACTAATGATTGGTACATGACAGATAAATAAAACTGGTTATGACAACTACACTTGTGTTTTAATCACATTTTCATCAAACCACCTGAAATACATCACAAACGTTAGCTCTTTGTAAATACGTATGTAAGAATAGGGGGGATATTTAGCAACAAGCATCACAGTTCTTTGGACCATCTAATTGAGTCTTTCAACATAAGATCATCGTAATAGGTTGTATGATTTCAAGTATATAGAAAGCTAAAATCTGAATGTTGGGGTGTCCCGTTTTTTTTCCCCATCTGGTTTCTGTTTCAAACGTCCTCATTTTTTAGAAGATAAAGATTTTCTTCCCATTATGCATATAATGAGCACAAACTGATATACAAGAAGAATAAGAAAAGACTTGTTTTACTGTAAGGGCGATGGAGCACTCGACAAGGTTGCCCAGGGGTTGCTGACACTCCAGCCTGGGAGCTGTCAAAGACTTGACAGGACACAGACCTGGGCAGCCTTGGCTGGGCCCTCTTCAGAGGTGCCTTCCAACCTCAGGTAGGGGATAAATCTGTGATTCCCCAAAATCTCAACCTGTAATTTTAACTTGAGTAAGAAGTGTAGGCAAATATGCAGCTGGTCAAACAAATGCTATATATAACAAAAAGAAAGCCTGAAGAGTATGAAACTACTGCAGCATGTACTCCACTTGGTAGCTATGCAATGCCGCTCAAATAAAGATATTGCCACTTTGTTGATTCTCTTGCTTTGGCAATGCAGATATTTGGATTGAAATGTATGCAAGAGTGGTATAAACAGAATTACGTGAATACTTTCACAGATGATTGTGCTGAGGTTTTTCAAATCTCATTTTCTAGGCCACAACCACACATTACAACAGTTCCTAGGTAATTCATGATACGTTCTGCTGTGCTGCAGAGCTGGACGGTTGTTCTCTTGCGGTAGATGCTCAAATGTACACTTTACAGAAAGCAGAGAATCTGCTCAGTAAATCATCAGAAAAAAGGCTAGAGCAGGTTCTGAGAGGCTGTTGTCTGCGAGATGTTTGAACACTGGAGGAGTCCTCAGTTTTCCGTGATGATGAGAGGGTTGTAACATTCAAAAGATACGTTGTCTTCATTTCACATATTTGATAGTGAAAGTTGTATTTTTAGGTGTTTTGTGTCAGTTGTCTTAGAGTCGCCAAGTTAAATTGTAGTACCAAAAAATCACTATTTCCACCTCTCTTGCTCATTTTGTAAATGCTTCCTCCCTCCTGGAAGGTGAAGTGATGAGAAGCGTGGTAGAGAGATGAAGGTGTCCACTGACAGGCAAATGCCAGTACCAGCCGATCAGCCACTCCTAACAAAAACTCTTGTCCTGAAAATATTTCTCTCAGATTTATTTAGCATTATACAGGATGTAAAGACAAGTATCTGCTTTCAGTCTTGCAGGCCACAAAGTTAAAATAATGTGGAAGAACGAACGTTTGTTCTTAGTGAGTTGAAGAATTTTGGTTTGGATTTTTGGGTCTTCTTACAACTTTGATTGCAGCTGTCATGTCAGTGTGGCGTTGAGAATGTTTGAATGTGTATATTACAGGTATGAGAGGTAAAAAGAATTTTAACTTCTACACAATGCCATTGCTAGTATTAAAATATTGCTTTCAAGCGTAAATGAAACAAATCTTTTAAGAAGATTACTGTGAAGTTTCTATGGATGTTGTATCTCCAAGTTAATTCTAAAGAAATTGAAAATCGACTGTTTCGAAGTTACTTTCAAAATATTTCAGAGGGATGAAGACATCTACTCAAGCTTAAAGTTAAACTGCAATCTTGTCTCTGTTGTATTTAATTCAATAGCTTCATCTCTCAAGAGGGAATGGTTTACAGCAGATATGAGCACTGTTTTAGTTTGAAGAATAAGATTAAACCTCTTCACAGAAACACTTGCAGAATGTTTTAAATTAGATCTTTGAATGCATGGACAATAGCATAATAGTAGAGGAGAAAAGCTTTTTTAAAGCAGTGCTTTTGCTGTGTTCTTGGCAAGTGCGAGTATTGAGGTTTTCAGGAACTAATAAAAATATTAAAGGAATTTTAGGTCTATAAATTTCTCTGTTTGCAGGACTTTAAACTCCATTTCAAATAAGGTGAAAAATGTTTTTGTAATCTTATTCTACTCATGTCGTGTTCTAATGTTCTCTGCCTCATTTTATGGTTTATAAGAAATCAGTTTTACAGCTACAGAGAGGTTTCTAAAATATTGTAATTATTTCCTCCCTTTAGGACTTGCTTAGCTGGACTGACAGTACTGCATTGATAGCAGCACTATAGCTCTGATTTGGTCTTTCTGGATAAAAAGCTACAAAAGATGATGCTGTAAAAAAGGCACAATAATTCTGAAGAATGTTTCTCTAGCAAGTAACCAAAACAGCAGAAATGATAGTTAATACAGAATGTGTGCGTCAAATGAAAGGGGATCTCTCCTGTTCGTTGGATTCCATACTCTATGTAATATAAATAAGAAGCAGCCTATGTAGGATATGTGGTGTTTAGTTACATGTGGATGTTTTGGTAAATAACTGTAACATGGTTTTTACAGTGATTTTTTGCGTTGCGCATTCTGTAACACAAACTGGGTTTGCAGGTGCAGCTCAGAAGTTCTTGGGGCAGTTGGAAATCCTGTCCATCCAGTTTGCAGTGCACGTGGTGCCAGTGTTCCACTGCTAGTGCGGTGTCAGAGAAACAAGAAGATTAAAAGCTAACAAACATATATGTGCTGCAAACATAAATACTGCAAAACAATGCAGATGTGAAGTAAGGGAGCTTTAAATGCAGTTCTGAGTAGGTTAATTTCCCATAAAATGAGTTGGTGATGTCATGGCACTTCTTAAAGCCATTGGTGTACTTGTGCCTTCTAGTAGAATAAAGGGCGGTGTTCAGGTAACACATCCCCAGGTGCTGTGGTAGTGGCCAGGTTTTGACCTGGTTGCGTCCTGTGAAGCGGCAGCTCGTGCTATCAGCTTGGCACTCAACGGCTCCAGGATCTCTTTAGCAGATCTCAGTCATCTTCTGTAACAGTAAGGAAGCACTCTGATAAAGAGGAATAAAATCTGCGTGAACAAACTGGGAATAGCATTTGCTTAAATATGTGATTTTTAATTAGTAAAGCACCTCCTAATGCCTGAAAGATGCTAATGAAACTAATTTATTGCTACGTTAATTGATTGATCTACTTATAAAACTATGTAGAGACATTACACAATATTTATATTTCAATAGAATTGTGTTGCCAAGCACTGATGATTGTTGAAGTAAAAATATCTTGGATATCTCAAATCAGATTAGCATGTTCAGATAATGCAGGAAGTTCCATTGCAAAAATGTAATATTCTGTGGAAATTTTGCTGATGACAGAATTAAAATATTTGAATTGGAGTGGATTGTTCTTAACAAACTTACAGCTCTGTCACTGTTATTCTTGGTTTCTGCATTCCTTACTCTGTAACCGATAGTTTTGTTTTTAGTCTCTTCCGACCTATAAGGCTTGACATCAAATTTAGAAGAAGCATTGTGCCTGTTTTGATCTAACTGAAATGTGAAGAAGTAGGGCAAAAATTGTTTGGTCAAAGTATACGAAAATCCATGCTTTCATCTCTTTTCCTTCCGCAGTAATTGTACTGTGATGTTACGTTGTCTTGTATTCTGTGCTTTGGAACTTGCCGATGTTGAATTCTACAACTATGTTAAATTTTACTTTCCTGCTCTGAGTAGTTAAGAGAGTTTATGAATGTTAGAGGAAAACGAGGAAGGAATAAAACAGCAGGAGGAGTAGAAACAGTGATACAGAGGGCAAGAGTAGTGAGGGAGAGAGAGACACTGGATGCTGAACATTAAAAGGAAGATGGATTGAGTAAAGGAAGGAAGTACGGAGAAATACTGGTACATGGGGCTTACTAGAAGCCTTTGGCTTTATAAACCTGGTTTTACCCAAAAAAATGAACATGATGTTTCAGTTGCAGTTTTTGATTTTACAAGGGATCTATCTGGGATTTTACAGGTTATTTGTGAAATAAAACTTTGGCCTTTGCTTTGAACTACAGGACCCTGAAAATGTGAGTAGTGACTGGGAAACGTGTCAGGTCTGTCAAGTCACATGTGTTGCAACTCTGCTACTGCTTCCCACGTGGTAAAGAGCTGTCCTTCATCCTCCCGTTTTGTTACGACCTAAGGCTTGAAAAATTATTTCTGACTTTATTACCAGTGGTCTGAACAAATGCTAAAATCTGTAAACTGAACAACAAAAGACAGTTATCTGTGGAAGATGGGTGCCTCATAATGCAAACTATAGCACAGTTCGTTGTGTGTGAGAAACATTGCAGGGAAGTTAAGGAAACTTTGTTTTAACTTGAGTAGATAATTGACCAAATCTTAGATTGTCTTTGAGGATTTTTCCAGCACACTTAGGTCAGTTAGAGTGTGTGTATGGAGAAACACTCCCTTGAAATACTTACCGAAGATGCTGTGCTGGGAAGAATAATACACCTGTACCAGCGAGAATTTTTACTTGCTCTTCTCTGGTTTGATCCCAAGGGGCAGTTTGCAGCACGGAGATGTTAAAAGTATTAAAAGTATTGTAGAGAGGAAAGCTCCTTAATCTGATCTGTGATCAGAGCAATGCTATATCTGAATTTCCCCCCTCCTCTGCCATGCCTGTAGTATGGCATTCTGGAATGATTTAATGTTGGACAGAATTGACATCTTTCCCATCAATGTTTTATCAATGTGTGATTTTCTTTGGATAGCCATTCTGAGTTAATATGTACACATTCCAGCCAAAGGGTTTTCAGTCCATGGTGTCCTAATTTCAGGATAGTTATCATAGCAGTACTCACACTCCAGACAGTAGCACTCACAGTCAACAGAATCACAGAATCACAGAATCACAGAACGTTAGGGATTGGAAGGGACCTCAAAAGCTCATCCAGTGCAATCCCCCTGCCGGAGCAGGAACACCTAGATGAGGTTGCACAGGAAGGCGTCCAGGCGGGTTTTGAATGTGTCCAGAGAAGGAGACTCCACAACCTCTCTGGGCAGCCTGTTCCAGTGCTCTGTTACCCTCACTGAGAAGAAGTTTCTTCTCAAATTGAAGTGGAACCTCCTGTGTTCCAGCTTGTGCCAACAGACAGTTGCTGTAGATGGAGTTATATTCCAAATACCCATCAGCACTTGACATACCTGCTGATTTCAACTTGGTTCTGCTGTTTGTAGTTTTACAGAGCTTAAATGACAATTTTTAATCAGGAAGAATACTATCCATAGTTCCTGATGGTTTACAGGAGGCACATCCAGTTATCAGTGAGATCTGCTTTACATACGACCGATGTAATCCTCTACATTTCAGATCAAAATGTAAGAAAAGTGAACGTTTGGAGTCAGAGTATATGTTTTGATATTTTGAGTTATTTTTGTAGTTTTAAATTTTTTTTCTCAGTTAATTAAGTAAAAACGACTACAAACTCTGTCCACTTTTCTTTGATCTTTATTCCTCTCGGCTGCATTTCTGTCGGTAGTATTTCTTTTTCCAGCAGTTGGTTTTATTAAGAGAAATTTGCCATCAGTGCCCAATGTAAATAGGTTTTATCCACGTGAAAGAATCTGCGTATGCGCATGTGTCTGGCTTCTGCCCGCCTGTTCCCGTGCTCTTGCTCACACTTTCCTGCTCTCACTTGCATTTTCTCAGTCGTTCACTTTTAAGGCACTACTGAGTCAGAAGTGTTTCAGTGTAAGTATGATTGAAAACATTTTCTCTTGCAGGTTATGGGTAATAGTATTACAGAAACACATCCTTCTAAACTCACCCTAATGAAACACCTCGGTGTTGTGTTGTTCCACAACTAAGACACCTCAAAGAAAAGGCGCTTGTCATTTGTTTGCCTTGGTGTGATGCTCAGTGAAACTGGTATGTCATACAGCAACTCCGTCGTATTGAAGGGGTTTATGCATTGTATTTATTGCCTCATTAATGAGCCTTGCAATTAAAAAAAATAACTTTCAAATAGTGTGACTCTTACACTGATTACCATCTCAATAACGATAGTGAGACTTGCTCTGGAAAGTTGATTGCTATGAATTGTTCAACAGGCCTCACAAATAGGTATTTATGAGCATATTTGCATCAAGCAGATTTTTGTCATGCTTCTTTGTATTGAAAGTGACCTTTGCAGTGCTTATAAGAAAAATAATTCAGTGTATACTGTATTAGGGTGGAATACTCTTCAGTCAGCAATGGAAGCATTTGAGGGCTTGTGATCTCTTACAGTTGCCTCAGAATAAACTCTTGTTTAGTGCTGCCTGAGGAAATGTTAAAACAGGCAATGCTGGTATTTTGTGTCTAAAACTGTTGAAACAAATGAGGGACAGGATGTGGTATAGTGTTTCTTTTGCATGTGTAGAAATGTACAAGAACTGTTCTCCATTGCATGGTGTAAAAGAATGGAGCAAGAATTTGAAGCAAGTAGATTGACAGTAACAGTCAAAAACCACTTTATGTGTTGCTGTTGGTAGCTAATTGGTATACGTCGCTTTCCTCTCTAAACACCCAACTTGTAAAACAAATGGATATTCTGATGAACAAAGCCATGTTCAATGTTACGGCAAACTTCAGTGCTGTACAAAATGAGCTTTTATCTGTGCTGTCTTTTTCTGATGGGTTTCTTTCCACTGCCTTTTGCAAATAAAAAATGACTCTATGAGTTAGTGAAAATGCCAGTTACCTACTATGAAAATATGAAATCATCAGTTTACCTAATTTTTTTTTATTTAACGCCTTAATAACATGCAGAAATAGTTTTAATGCCAAAAATTCCCTTTTATTACTCTTGATCCCATCTGGTTCCCAGTTTGTACAAGGCAAATATTTTGCATAACCATTTTTCTTAGTCTAGGCAACTCATGTCGAGATGGGATGCTGGGCAGTTTACTGAGGAACTGGTTGGATCAAGAGGCTTTTGAATGTTTTTTTGATTGCATTATGACTTTCTGTCACCGTCCCTCCCAGTTAACAACAGGCTGAGTAAGGAAAGGTCGTTCTGAGAGAGTTGTTGTTCTCATTAGCACTTACTTCTTCCTTTTTGTTTTGCTCTTTTACTGCTTGCTAACAAACTCAGCAAGTATTTCACAAGAGACAGCTTTTCTAACCTGTGCAGTTTATTTCCCTAACATGCATAACGTGCAGCAGCACAAGAAGAGGTTAAGATTTTTCTCATAAAAGAAGGCACAGGCAGTTAAAGTTTTGTCATGGCAGCAGTGGTCCTGTTTCCCTGGTAACGAGCGAGTCAAATGCACTCCCTTGTTAAAAAGTGAACTCTGGAGATGTTCAGGCATTTCTGTGCTGCAGCAGGTGTTTCTGAAATGGATAGCAAAGGATGAGCTCCAGAGCTAGTAAAGAGTTTCGGTTTTTAGGCTGGGCAGAATAGGGAGAATGCGTTTGTAATTCTCTTATTGCAAGCAACATAAAATTAAACTAGAAAAGGGACTTGTAAAAATGTAATTTCCATCTCTGCCATCCCGGTTTTTCTGTCTTCCAGTTCTCAGCTCTTATTTTAAATTCGCATTTCTGTCAGTGAGGTAATGATATAACAAGAAATTTTAATGCTGAGTACTCAAAAGTACAGGGTAGCTTACACCAATGAAGTAAAACCTTTAATGTGTTTCAGAATGAAATCAAAACAGCTGAGATTGTAAATTATCTTGAATAAAAATGAGTTAGTTGGAAGACTGATGCATTTGAGCCACTGCAATGAGAGAACATACGAAGCCCTTTGCTGAGTTCTATTGCTTATGGTGTAAATGTGAATCAACTCATTTTCTGCTGCCCATCAACAAGAACACATAATTCCTATCACTACGCTTGCTGCATATTCCCCCAGCAGGCAGGTATTTGCCAGTGTGGATTTGGTTAGCTAAATCATGAACTATGTCTGATTATGAACACACACAGATCCTACTTGTATTTTGTCCACACCTAATTCATAAACAACAGATCCAATATTCTTTAAAGCTCCTTATGCCAGTTTAGAATCTGGAACAAATTTTTGCATCCTAGCTATGAGAAGTGGAATACTGGAAATGCCAGTGTAATTAAGTGTGCAGTACTTCAAAGTGTACTTCAAAATTCTTTATAGCTTGAAAGCATTTTACTATGGAATAAGATGTCAAACAACAATTTACCTTTTATTTTTGCTTTCAGCAATGCTGACAGCCGTCTTGAAACCTTTTCTTTGTAATGTGGCATGATTTTCCTAAGTGAATAAAAGAATAAAGTTGTTCTAGCCATAAGATAGCTTTACCTGCCATTCAAATACAGAAGTAATATGTTTATTGTAAGCATTGTGGTTTTGTACCAATATATTCACTTTACCCTCTTTTTACTGCCTGTCAGCACTGGTTAGTATGTTTAATTAGTGACATATAGGAACAGAATTTAACACAAGAAAGTGTCATTATCATAATATGTTAGGGTGCACAGCATAATGTCCAGGTTCTAGTTTAAATTAATTTAACAGCAGTGCATAAAACCAGAAAAGTCCAGATTGCAACAGTAGGCAGTTCACCAGAGTAATTCATTTAACTGGAGTGACTTTTCCAGTAGGAACTTTGAAATGAGGTTTTCATCCTGGAGAAGTGTACTAAAAATGCCTTAAACTGGTAGTTTTCACAAAATATATTTTGGAAGTTAGAATAGTAGAATAAAAATGTGTATAAAACCGAGCAGAATTTCTTGCTGAAGCCTGGGCTTGGATTGAGGCCTGGGTGGCTGAAAACCTGAGAGGGTCGGCAGGGAGTTGAAGTCTGTATTGTGATGCAGAAAATGTGTAATAAGGGCAAATTGAACATGAAGGAGGTAGATTGATTTGAAAGAGAGAACTTGGTGTTTAGGTTGTTAGTGCAGGAGAGAATTGGTTTAGCTGGGGAGTGGTGAGAATGGTGGCTTCTGGACAACCAAGGTTTGAATCAGCTCAGCACAGGAGTCTGTCAAGAGAATTGGATTCAAGGAGAAGAGAAGCAAACAATGGCTGGAAAAGTACTGGGTAATAAACTAGTGTGGCTGTTGACATGAATTAATAAAGAAATGAAACTGGAGAAAGTGGGGAGTAAGAGAATAGATGAGTAGAGTAAAAGAGTAGAGGAGTGTATAGAAAGTAACAGAAGCAGTGGACTGAATGAGACAGTTTGGGCTGAATGAAGAGAATGTATGTGAAAATGAGGTGAAAAAGGAAGATTGTGGGAAAGAATGAAAAGGAAACCTGGAAACACTTTCTCATGTGGGATTTATTTCACTGGATTTCATGCACACAGAAAAGAAGCCATTTCATTAGAGGTGATTTGGATTTGTTTACTGAAGTAGCAACAAAAGAAGAATTTCACCACAGGCATAGAATTTTCACTTCAACACTATGTAGATGGCATTTTGTCTTTCCTTCGAAATAAAGCCTTGAAGAAAAATCTGCATAGGTGATTCTGGTATTTTAAAAGATTCTTATTGGGTATAAAGATTCAACTCCATCTTGGATCTTGGTATGAGAAGGTCTGGTGCAATGAATACTCTGCATCCAGTTGTTACCCCATGCACAGAGCAAAGTGTATGACTGGCAAGAAGGCAGGAAGAGATTCCTTTACTTTTTAAGTCTGACCAGCCTGGGGGTACCTCAGGGTACCTGTTCCCTCACATCTGGAACAAAACTTGGTCTCTCTTCCTTTAATGCTCCTCTTGCTGTGAGCCAGAGATGGCTGCTTGCTCAGCTTGGCAGCAGCTTGAGATGCTGTTTGTGTTGTGTTTGGCTCCAGATGGGATCTGTAGTGTTACACTTAGATCTTGGATAAGACAGATGCTTGTTTTAGTTCTCATACAAAATGATAATTCAGAGTTGCAAAGTGTAACCAGGAAAATAGTAAAATTCAAAACAACGTACGTAAGACTACTTCCCATTAACCTCCTAGTCTGCATTACTAGCAGTTGTCAAATAATGACATTTGGAAGGGATTGACATCTCTGTAGGACTGATAAAAACTTTCCTTGTGAGTACATAGAGCATATTTCTACTAGAATAGCTAAGAAATCTTACAGGGCATTTCCTTTCTTCTTTCCCTTCCAATAACAGTAATTATCTAAGTTTCAGACTTTTTTTTGGTGTTCATTAGCAAGTATACATGATTTGTAAAGGAAGCTGAGTCTAATACTGTTGTCTAGTTACTTCTTTTTATAATGTAAACCAGTTTCTGATGTGATTAATGGAGTAGGATTTTATTTTCTTAATTGCTCCAATTATAAACCTATTCTAATGAAAAAGGGATTTATTTTCTATGCATTTTCCAAAATTCTTAAGTAGATGAGAGTAGATGTGCCTGGACACTTTATTTCCTAATTCTCCTCTCTGTCCATAACAGTTTTCCCTGTTATTCTGCTGGAGCTGACTTTTCCAGAAGAGGAGAGCACAGGGGAGTTTGCAACTTAAACGATCAATAGTTGAGAATGTGCTAAAATCCAGCGTCGTAAGCAAGTGCAGATGCCTCAGGGTTTTTACTGTCCCTACTGCATGATGTTGTCTGCCTTCCAACATGTGGGAGCTCTCATGCTTTAAACTTCCAAAGCTGTATCTTTCAGTCTCAAATATCATGTTTTTAAACAGGCACAGAATGTTCATTATTAAAGGTCCACAAACATATAGAAAATGATGTCACATCCTAATACATATTTTTATGTAGCATCCAAGTCATCAAAGAGCACCAGACTGGCAAAATAAATAATCAAAATGAATATTTTTATTTGATATGAAAAGAATTCTTTTCTTTGTATAACTTTAAAAATTATTCACCAGGTGAGAGTACACTGAATTGTCTCTATAGTGACAGCTACTACCATGAATATATAGTGGAAAATGGATGATATGAGCAATGAGGACTGTTTCAGGTACCTCAGTGTTTCGTGTGTCACCCCGCAGATACCTCTGATGCATCTGAGTAATGTTTTTTTAGCAAAATTTGCCCTTCTTAAGCCAGTTTCCTGCTTTCTAGGTTACATTACCTTACTAAGTTAGTTGCATTACATTACTAAGTTAGTAGAATCTGCTGTCAGGCTTCATGAGAATTAGAAACCTAATGCATTGGTATCCACTTAATTACCCTTGTTTGCCATGGCAGTAAAATTGTCAAAGAAGAGAAGTTAAATAAGACCACCCTTGATCTACATGAATTCCCTTAAGTGAAACTGTGGCTTTCAAAGCTTACTTTTTGGCCTACTAATCCTGCAAAACAGTTTGTAGTATTTGTTCTACAGCTGCACTGAAACCAGCTGATCCAGAATTGCTTGTTAAGTTTCTCTTTATGGAGATTATTATAAGAAAATTGGCAGCTTTAGATGTTCACAGTCAGATATCAGCGTATGTAGCTGAGGATTAAATAACAGATAGTTCAGGAGATTCATTTTTGAGAACCTAGAGGTAGGGGAGAGGAACCGTCTGCAGGTCTCTTACAGACAATAAATGTACCACCAGAAAGTGTTTTGCAAAGTTCATATGAACATGTTTTGTAAGAAGCCATCTGGTCAGTCAGAGCCATCTGTGCAGGCAGACAGGAGAGCTCGGGGATCCATAACCCTGAGTTACCATTCACGATCATCAAAACAGTGCCTTGGAGGATGCCCTTTTTGGTGATGTATCATTCCACTGTGTACAGCGATAGCTCAAATGCTCTGTCCCATCTCTGTCTCTGGAATGGCAGAGTACTGGGAAAGCCATGGCATTTCCAGGAAGAGAAATTTTCAGTCATTTTCTTCATAGAGCTGAAAGCAGGTTTCGAGTAGGTAGTGTAGCATGAGGGCTTTAAGTAGCTGGGATTGTATGCTTGCTTTATTGACAAGTTCTCATAGCTCAGATCACTTTTAGTGATAGGGGGTTTTTAAATTAGAATTTAAAATGTACAGCTGAAGAGGGAAGTATTTTTTTAAATATGTGTTCACAGAATGAATAAAAACAGATCAATGGAACTGAAAAAAAACAAGCCAAATAATTTATTTATATTTATATTGTATTTATAATATATTTGGAAGTTACATCCCATACAACTGTGGCACTTGAGGAGGTTTTTGGCACCATACTATTTAACAAAGGGTGAGGTTATTTCTACTCCTGACTTTCTTTGATGTGTTGAAAAGAATTTAAGGGCTTCTGACTTACTTTAAGCAGTCTGCATGGCAAAATACATCACTTTAAACTACGCTAGCCTGACCTGGGTGACATGACCTGGACAAAACTCAGTCTGAAGATCCATGACAAGTTAACATCTCTACTTAGAAAAATATTATATAGAGTCAGGAAACTGATAGGCACTGTTTATAACAGAAAACTGCAGGTACGAACAGTGGCTTAAATTCAGACTCTTATGTTCAAGAAAGTCTTTGACTTGCCATTTTCAGCTTGAGTTCTAGTAGAAGGGAGGCTTGATTAAGATATTTGCCTACAACACAAACCATCTAAAAAACCTCACTTTTGTGCTTGGACTTTCTAAAATGTGGAAGAACAGAAGAAACCACAGACCAGTAAGTGTGTGTGTGATATACAGAAGCAGGAGTCTCCAGTGAGAGCAGGATTTTCTGGATTTACTGTGTAGAAGCCAGGGTCTGAGCACCGTGACCTCGTGGGCTGGCTGTATCTCCTTTAGTCAGGGTCATAGGCCTGTGTTCTCTCTTCAGTTCCCAGACACCCATTGTCTCACCACCAGGTTGTCTTTCTGATACTCTGGGAAGTAGCAAACGGTATTTTTTCAAGGTATTTGCTGCTGAAGAACAAGGAGCGATTCCACTCGGTCACTACGTGCCGTTATTTCCTGTTGACAAGGTGCGGTGGGGCACAGGCAGTGCCAGCCAGCACCAGCCATGGCTCAGGCCCTGTGCAGGAGTCATCGCTCCAGAGTAAGGACAGGGCCCTTTTCCTATCGGGTGGTTCTCTGTGACATTTGCAAACATTTTTGGCATAGGGTGGCATTTGCAGACAGTTTTGGTGTTTATGTAATTGTCAGAAATATCGCAAGCTGAGCTCTCCAACATGAGTTTGTGATATTTGCTACAGATATCCTCAGATGTCAATGTTTCAGTTCAGCTGCCCTTGAGAAATCTGTTAAGGAAGTAAAAAAGGGGGGGAAATCAGTATTGAAAATACACTCTTTAAATCAGAACGTGTGTGTGTAAATATACTCCTATGTGTAAATTTGACATAACTCCTAGACTGATAGGTTTTTTAAAACAGTAATTTGCTAATGAAACAACATGACTTTAGATTTTTTCTCCTCGTGTAATTGTTAGATTTGTGGTTTTGGTAGAAAAAGTATCCTGTAATGCTTATTTTACCAGGAATAAAATCAAAGATTAAGTTTAATTACTTTTCCACAGTGGAAAAGATTTTTGAGGAGAGAAAGAGGCTTTGCTGAGAGGTGGTTATATAAGCTTTATTCCTTTCTCTTAGCATATAGAACAGTAAGGAATGCTCATGGAAATGTGGTTTAGAAAAATCTTTATACATCTTATATTGCAGTCTTCCAGTGCTTATTCATCCTGCTTTCTGTGCAGCGCTGGCAGTAATGGATAAATGGATGCATTCCTTCAGATACATGAAGCAAATTACTTTCCTAAGGGAGGTGTCTCTGTACTCGTACATGCACTTGGCTTCAGTCCAGACCATAACAAGTTTGTTTTTGCCTAACTGCACTATTTTCTAAAGGAGGTAGGTTATTTCTTTGCCTCATTTGAACTTGCATTGAAAAATATTTCAGCAGCCATCAGTTTCTCATATGAAAACAGCATGAATTAGCTACAGGCCATCACTGAAATTCAAAACATCCTGCAGAAGCTTTGTTCCTTGGGTTTTTTAATCTGCCAGCTATAAACATAGTCCATTCAATTCTGTTGTTGTTCAGATGCTATTTTTGTGGTGTATTTTTAATACATTAGGCACTTTTGTGGTGACAGCAGAATCCATGAACAGTTAGCTGAAGGATTCTAGAATAACTGGGTGCAATTATAGGCACTCGTCTATTAATAACAATAATTAATGGTATGCATACATACTTCCCTGCTGTATCACTTCATGTCATTAACAAATGAGTAGAGAAAGTGATTGTTGCTAGTTTTTTTAGGAATATTCTTTAGTCTGCTTCAGAGGTCTCCAGATAAACTGTAGGCACAAATTAGGCTAATTATCAGTTCAGAAATGCAGAATAGCCTGAACCCTTGAGGTCTGTGCAGCAATAAGGTAGACTCATCAGAGGGCTTTGGCTGCTTGCAGCAGGCAGAGCTTGCACAGCTGAGCTTGCACAGCCAAGCATCCTCTCCAGCCTCTGCCACTCACAGCTGCTTGTGGTCCTGACCCAGGGCACTGCGACTGGAGCGCTCTGCAGATTTACAGCGTCGCTCTAAGAGTAACATCAGGCAGTTCTCCTCTCTGATAATGTAAAATGGCTGCAGATATCCTATTGTGGATCTGCTTTATAGTGAAACTGTCTGCTTCAGTTTACACTTGCTAAAATAACCCGATTTTAGACAGTAATTATGGGAAGGATTTGTACCAGGATGACTGATGTTACCCTCTCCAAAAGCAGACCAGAATAGTTTTTCTTCAGATCTTCCCATATTAATTGCACAGTCCTCCAGAGTTTGAGTAGACCAACAACGGTGTGAAGGCTTATTTTGAGATTAAGATTTTAAGTGTAAGACGATCACACTTAAGAGTTTAGTAAAACGTGATGTGTAGTAAGAAAGAGAACTACTAATTCGTGGGTTGGCAGGGATTGCTGCTCACTGTGGAAAGTCTTGGAAATCTGTGCCTTGTAAACAGCTTGCATAAAATTCCCTAATTTTGCAACTGCAAAATGAACCAAAGAGCCTGTTCCTTACTATTCCATGTCTATTTTAACTCTAAAATCTTGTTTCTGATACTTAATTCTAACCTTTAGGAACTCGTAAATTAATTCTTTATAAAAGATTTAGTGTGTTAGTCTTTGTTTCTGGGTAAAATCATAAATACACTGAACAGCTCTAAATGTCTGGTTCCTTTAAAAATCTTTAGGTAGAAGACTCCTACATATGAAAGGAGAGACATCCCAGAGCACTGGCTATTGAGAGTAGCTAGGTATGACCAAAGGGAAATAGAATGGGTCTGGTCTGCATTGTCAGGCAGACAGAATATTTTCTCATATTTTTACTGTTAGTGCTGCAGCTGAGCCAAACGAGTCAAACCTCAGCCTTGAAGACTGTGACAAAATCCAGTGCCCAGCTTTTATAAGCACAGAACGGCTGTTTGTCTAAGATGGAAAATGCTTCATGTCTGACTGTAGGTCAGTTGTTTCTGTGGGCAGGTTGATGTGCATCACCTGTGCACCTATGTAGGACGTCATGAGTCTTCACGTTGCATCGGTGTCCTTTGCTTTTCGGGCCTGTAGGGTAATACTGTAGGCACGTGCTGTGGGGGGGCTTCTCGGCCTTTCCCCCTGCTGCTAGAAAAGCAGAACTACCCTAACGAAGAGAAAATTCTGCATCGTCGTCATTGCCTCCTGGTACCATGTACATTTGTGCGTAACATTGACCTCTACATACAGATGCTTCC
The DNA here is from genome assembly GCF_000695765.1 of Mesitornis unicolor. Lineage (NCBI taxonomy): Eukaryota > Metazoa > Chordata > Aves > Mesitornithiformes > Mesitornithidae > Mesitornis > Mesitornis unicolor. The sequence continues at coordinate 30,483 of NW_010174926.1, forward strand.
TTGGTCTGTTTATAAACAGGGAAGGTGATCCCTCATCAGCTTTTTCAGTTCCCATTTAATACAAAATTTATTTAGAGCCATAAAATATCTTACATCACTGTTGACTGGTCTTCCTAACACCAAATCTTCGCGTGGCCAAAAGGCACAAAACTCAGAGACGGGGAGAGGAGGAACATCCTGGGAAGTTCATGGGTACAAGATTAAAGAGCCTTTCTTGTGAGCTCGTAACTCCCTACGGGATAAAACTCAGCAGGGCTCCAGAAGCAGATGTGTGGGGTTGACAGCAGCCAGGCACAGGCTGGGGGGGCAGGAGCCAGGAACTGAGCGCATTCGGCAGCTCCCATGCTGCCCTGCACGGTTCTCAGGCTGCAGCTCTGGCACTGGAGTTGCACTTAACTGGCTGCCCACAACACATGAGCTGCGTCTGGTCAGTCGTCCTACTGTGATTTTTCTTTAATATTCTGGCAAGGAGCAAGCTTGTTGCAAATTTTAATTCTTTTTATTTTGAACTCCTTGGAAAGTTGCATCTCCATTAGAGAGAGACTAAGCTGATGAGCTTTTTGAAGATGCCTGGAGAACTGACCCTAAATTTCAGGAGCTCATGTCCAGCAATGTACTGTGCTTTTAACTCCCACTGGATTTGGTAGCGCATTTTGCTTTCTGTTAGCCTGATTTGGAGTCGTAATTAAAAAATGGATGAGCCTATCATTGCCATTTTCTTAATGAGAAAATAATTGAAGTCTGACTTAACAGAAGATGTGATTTGGTTGCCGATTGCTGTGCTCATCTTTTTGCTGGTCAGCCTGATGCTTGTCCGGTTTCTGTCTCATCCATCGAGAATGGTGCATCCCAAGCTGCTCCCTCAGTCATTTACCAGGCTCCTTTGATTAGTTTCTCTTTCTGCCTTGGATTAAATGTAAACATTGGTCCTTGTCTTCCTTACCAAGAACAAAGTCAGTATTTCCCTTGTTATTCTGTACTTTATTTACATGTTTTTCCATCTTGATTACTTTTGTTTATTTAGAGAGTACAGGTTTAATTCCACTATGCCAAGTCTCAGCTTGCTCTATCTGATGATGTTTCCAGGTGCAGTGTTTCCTATGTGCTATCCAACTTAGTGTGATTTCTATTTTATTTTTTTTTTTAGCTTAGGGAAACTAAAAATAATAGGCTAAAATTAAGAAAATTAAGCAAATTAAGATCTCCCAAAGAAGGAAAACAGGACCTGCCGTTTTGAGGTTTCAGGTCATGGATCACTATGAGTATCAAGCATATGGCTGGAGTGCTAACATTAAGGTGCCCTTAGTATTTGAAAAATAAAAGCAGAAACCAGAAGCAGCGATTGCTGTAGAACACTGTTCTTCACTTTCGTTATTGCTAACGTGTTTTCCAGAAAATAGTTACGATTCTGTAGGATTGCAGGAGCAGTTTTTAAGTTTGTTCATTTTTCACATTCATAGCAATTACTGTTAACATGACATCTACTGGATCTGACCCTGAGAACAGCCATGTCAGCTCTCCTCCGCCTCGTTACGTATGTTAATGGCGTGCTGTAATCTTCATGAGAAATGAAGACACTTGAGAGAAGCAGCTGATACCCCTTAACTGGATGGAGCAATTAATACTCAAGCACTTGCTTGGAAGATCAAAACATCATGTTTTGATCACAACTTTTCTTTATTATTCCATTTGCTTTTCTGGAATCTTTAAAAGAAGAGGCTTGTTCTTGAAAGTGAAATAATGGTTGTTTTCTCTGATGGGCAGTTCACTTGCAAAACTCAAAGCAAAGACAGCTAAATTGCATTATTCCCGTGGAGACTCTTTAAACTGTGTTGAAAAGTGTCAGTGCTGGTGCCTGTGGGCAAATTTTCCTGCCTGGCTGAATTTGGAGCAAACAGGAGTCAAGGAGCAGGGAGGGGACAGCACCCAACTGCGACCCTGGGGCCATTGCTCCCTCAGCTGCGCCCCATTTGCTCCTGGAGCCGATGGAGCCGGAGGCGCAGGGTGCCTGAGCAGGAGACGGAGGCTGCGGCATCGCCCATGAAGCTGAACTGGGCGGTGTAGATGGTTAAAAGCCAGACATGGTGCAGTAAGGCAGGAATACACGCCAGGGTTTTAATGATTAGTCTAAGTCAGTCAGTGAGCTCAGTATCAGGTGAATGATAGGGATGGACAGGTAGGAAGAAATGTTTCAAGGTTTCGGCTTTCTTTTCTCTGTGATGTTGGCAAAACTAGGCAAATTAGAGGAGATGGTAATTTTTTTGTCTACTGCTTGGCATGAAAGACGGTTGAGTTTTTGTGTTTTTTGGTCTATGTGAACCAGAGGTGGGGTAGCTTACAAGTGTTAGTATAGAACTTCTATTGGCTTCTCACACACTGGTGTCTGAGAATACATTTTCTGTAAACTCCTTCTGTTGTTACTTCCAGTGCCAATCATATTGATTATAGGCTGCTTAAAAGCTAATTTGGTAATTAAAGTTGTCTGTATTCCATGTCACTTTTGCGTGCAAACATCTCATGAATATGAAGGAGGAGGTGCCTCGCTAGGGACGCACGTCTGTCTCAGCACACGGAAATTGCTACTTGTCATACAAGAGTTTTACTCCTTTCCTTTTCCCATATATGATGCATTGTGAATCCTGACGCACATCTGTTTTTAGTTACCTCAGTATTTTCAATAAAAATGTATCCTAGTTCTGTCTCTGCTTTCCTTAAAGATGATAATTACAGTACTAGCAGGAAAAAGTAAATTCGGGTATTTGGTGAACGCCGTTATTTTGAAAGCAAATCCTGCATTTTGTTACTATATAACCTTGGAACGTGTTCTGCTTCTGAGCCATTTGTTCGTTAGATTGCTTATCCCTGAGAAGTGGTAGGTTGGACTGCTCACACAGGTTCAGCTGACCCACAGCAGAGCAGAGCGCTGGGGATTTCAAGATGGAAATGGCTGGAACAGCCAAACCCCCTGTGTATTCACTGGAATACACAAAACAACTCCATCAGTTAGGAATAAACGGTGTGTTATGGTGATTGGGTTCTTATACGTGTGGTTTCTGGCTTTCTAGTTGTGAGGATCATTTCCATGAGGACCGTATTTGATGCATGCGTGATGTTGTTCTAGCTGGGGCACCACAAGACGTTAAGTAGCTGTTCCCAACTGCAGCTCTCATTATGCACTAGAAAGTCAAGGAATGAGATGCTGGGTATAAGCACTGCTCAGGTGTTACCTAATGAAAGGTCACCTTTTACAGTGTTCTGAGCATTTCTTGAATGAAAGAGAGCATATTTCATCCCAAATTAATCATTTACAGGGTATTGCTCATTTTGTAGGATTTAACTAATGGATACTGAACGTTTACTGTACAGTAACCATCTTGTTATTCCAACTTCAAAGTGAAGTTAGTGGAAGAAAAAAGAGATCATCAAAATTATGTACAGTGTCATGGTGTACAGAAAAATTCAAACATGAGTGCAGATGATACTTATGAAAAAAAATCTTCATGCTGGTATGGAAACTGATTTGTAGCATGAGAACATTTGAGTTGGAATCTTTCAAATTATAACAAATGGCAGCATAATTACGTGTTTGTAATTATTTCACAGCAAGAAGAGATTGAATACGTCATGATGAGTACGGCATTCTGCTGTAGAAGTATGTATGTGGAAGTAGAGGGAGCTGTGTATTAATCAAACAGTTGATAGTTCATTAGAATTAGTGCTTTTCATTTCTTCATCAATTCAGATCTAATCTTGATAGGAAATGATTATTCAGTTTCTAACCTTACAGCTTTGCACTTACAGTGTCTTCAGGATTTTCAATGTCGAAGTGTACTAGAGAGGGATTATCTTACTCATATTATCTTATATATCTTTTATATAGCTATATATATAGATAAAAATATACATATATCTTATATATCTATCTATAAACCACACACACACACATATATATATATCTTATATATCTCTGTTTAAACATTTCAACTCAGACATCTGTATTAATAGATGGAGATCACTGTTTCTCATTAATAATTATTAATTTCATTTCTACAAAATTGGGAGTGATGGCAGGAATGTGACTCCAATTGTTTTTATAGTTCAGCAACTGGAAACAAAGATTTTACCCAGATCACTGCAAAGCAGAGTATATAAAATGATCTGATGAAGTCAGAGTCATAGTTAATGATGCCACTAAACAGGTGCCTTCACTAATTTTAATTGGCAGAAGAAGGTGCTGAGATCTGCTGTATTCACAAGTCAGAATTAGTTATCATTTGTCTCAGGATCTCTTAATATAGTATAGGCATTGCTGAATACTACCTCTGAGAAGAGGCTGCCTACCTGAATCCAGTTTACCACCTTAAATATTGGGTTTTAACCAGAAATTAGATTTTTATCATGACAAACAAAAATAACACAGGAAACTGGTGAATAAGAGTAACCAAATTCATCTGCCAGCTGATGCCTCTCTTCATGAGGTATGTTTAATACAACTCAAGCAAAACTAGAATAATTAATGTCTCCGGAGATGCATTTATATGTGAGATGTATACACGTATGATATATATGAAATACCTGTTCCTGAGCTTTGCAGCACTCCCAAGAGGTGCTTATTATTTCTGTTCTCCAATCTCTGGCTGGTATGAAAGTACCATGCAGACAAGTTATACAGTTTTATAAGAAACTTCTCTCTCTGATTTATCCTGAAGAGTACACAGTGAGAAGGGAAATAAATTTCTTCATGTTCACATCATCAGCTAGGAGAATACTGCAGCTCCACGTGCCAAGCTAATTCCTCAGATATAAATTGATTTCTGTAAACCTACATAACATAATGATTTCTTTCAGAATTTGGATTTTCATTATAAAAATTAGCTAAGACATTTAAACAAATTATCTCTAATGTGGTTATTAGATATATCTCATTTTGGAGTGGCATCACTTAAATTAGCAGAATTACTTGCAATTTTTGTCCTTCATTCACAGACATTGATGTTCAGGTAATTATCCTAAGGATTGGTACTGTGACCAGTGCTGTTTAACATCTTTGTCAGTGACATGGGCAGTGAGATCGAGCACACCCTCAGCAAGTTTGCAGATGACACCAAGCTGGGTCGACACCCTGGAAGGAAGGGATGCCATCCAGAGGGACCTGGACAGGCTGGAGAGGCGGGCACGTGCCAACCTCATGGAGTTCAACAAGGCCAAGTGCAAGGTCCTGCACCTGGGTAGGGGCAATCCCAAGCACAAACCCAGGCTGGGCAGAGAATGGCTCAGAGCAGTCCTGAGGAGAAGGACTTGGGGGTGTCGGTCAATGAAAAACTCAACATGAGCCAGCAATGTGCATCTGCAGCCCAGAAGGCAACCACATCCTGGGCTGCATCACAAGAAGTGTGGCCAGCAGGGCCAGGAGGTGATTCTGCCCCTCTGCTCTGGTGACACCCCCCTGGAGCCCTGCATCCAGTTCTGGGTCCCCAACATAGCAAGGACACGGAGCTGTTGGAGCAGGTCCAGAGGAGGCCTCGAAGATGATCAGGGGTTGGAGCTCCTCCCCTACGAGGACGGACCGAGAGAGTTGGGGCTGTTCAGCCTGGAGAAGAGAAGGCTCTGGGGGGACCTTATTGCAGCCTTCCAGTTCCTGAAGGGGTCCTACAGGAAAGCTGGGGAGGGACTTTTTACCAGGGCAGGTAGTGATAGAATGAGGGAGAATGGTTTTAAACTGGAAGAGGGGAGATTTAGACTGGGTATGAGGGAGAAATTCTTTACTGTGAGGGTGGTGAGGCACTGGCACAGGTTGCCCAGGGAAGCTGTGGATGTCCCCTCCCTGGAAGTGTTCAAGGCCAGGTTGGACGGGGCTTTGGGCAGCCTGGTCTGGTGGAGGTGTCCCTGCCCATGGCAGGGGTTGGACTGGGGGAGCTTTAAGGTCCATTCCAACCCAAACCATTCTGTGATTCTATGCTCCTATTACCTCAGCCATGCCTACCAGGGCTGACTGATAGTAATGCAAATACCTTCATTTCAGGGGGATTCATTTTGCACCTTCTGCACTTTTTTCTTTGAATGTCATTTTTCCTCCAGAAGGGACAAATGACTTCCCTTTGGGCTGACACCAATGTCATTTTGTGGACGTGCCGGCAGGAGGAGCCTGTGTATTAAAATGTACTTTCAGTACAGTGACCCCCAAGTTACAGTAATTGCACATAACCCTGTGCTTTCTTCTGTGATGTGACCCACCGTGTGTCTGCAGAGTAGCTGACTGCCTGATACAGAAAAGGTAGTGCCAATCAGCAGTGGCCATCATGCTGGTAAATTAACCTATTTTAGATGAAGAAAAACTCAATGAGGTGAACATGGAATTTTTATTCCATTGTATATTTGATATTTAGATGCTTTTATGTTTACATATTCTGAAAAATACATATTTTAAAACAAAAGCACAACCCTCTGAAGCCAGTATCCCATGCTCTATTTTACAGACATTAGAGTATCACCACTGCATCACTGCAATTTTATAAATAGTATAAAAATAATGAGTAATAATGCTCACATTACTAAAAGAAATCCATGCTCATAAGCACAGCTGAAACTGGATTCACATGATCAGAATTCTTTACAGCAACTTAGGTAGCATTGCTAAGCTTCAAAATAAGAAATTGTAGGGCCAGGGTTGGAAGTCCAATTGTCCATGACTACCAAGAATAAATACTGTGTGCTAAGTTCACTTTTAGAACTTTTATTTCAGTGACAAGAAAAATAAGAAACTAACTTGTTAATCTTGTCAAGTAGAGCATCATCTAACTTGTTAATCTTGTTATTAAAGAAGAGGAGGACATAAACCACAGGTATTTTATGCAGTTTTTTCATGGAAGGACTTCCTAGGAAGACTAAATACTATAATAAGAGTGCAGTGAATCTTAATTTAGAGAAATCCTTTATTCTTTTAGCGAAGGTTATTTTAGACTGTTGTGCTTGTAAATTTAGTCAAGTAAAATACACTGCCGTTCAAACCCACAATTTTACTGTCTGTTAATGTTCAGCATCTGAACTGGACACGCTGCTTCTCTACTGGTTTTGTAATGATGATTTCAGTGGGTCACAGGCAGTGTGTGCCTGGCAGTCACACAGCTTGCGGCTGCCAGCGCCGTGGCTGCCGTGCCTCGCAGAAGGGCTCTGCTTCTCGCAGGTGAATTTGCCACTCGGTCCTGGGCTGTGGTCAAGGCTTTGGCTTTGCTGAGCTCTCCTTGTGGGAGCTGAGTGTGCCCATGGCTTTGGGAGGGCTGACCTGGGAGGGGACCTGGATAGAGTAAAGTCAGTGATGGTTTTAAAATGTATCTGTATTTGTTTAATCTGGCAAGAACTGTAGTTGAGTGATTCCTCCCTAATGGACTTGCTAATGCACTCTCAAGACAAGTATTATAAGGTGGGGTTTTTTAACCTTATTAAAATAAGCTTGGCTTTGTACGCTGTGTAATTTTATTTCCTAGCAGAATTGCAAAATGCAAAATTTAGTTTTTATTTATTGATCTGTGTGTAAGCAGTATAATTAAAAACCATGTGGAGTCCTCTGAAAGAATGGCAAAAGTACAACGCTATCCCTTTATACTGTAGTTTTCCGAGGAGTCTATAGCCTCTGAATATCACCTAGGTAAGCTGGAATTTTCTCTTACTGCTTGCTGTTGAACTTAATGTACTTCTCAGAGTCTTTTCCAAAAGGCTTATTCATGTCAGACTGTAGTCTGTTGTGGGTCAGAAGAGACTGAAGAATTCCCAACAGGGATGTATTACTTCATCATGTAATGATACATCCATCCATAATTAGAAGATTGTCAAGTAGAGCATCATCAAAGCTCTTGTCTATTTTGCTTCTACTTTTATCACTTCGAAATGCTTTTCCCACCATTTCTGAACTGCAGCTCGTAGAGATACGCTTTTATCCTGTAATTTGCAATCTCCCATAAAGTATTGAAAGTCCCAGTAGAGTTCTCATTTCTGAAAGAGCCCATTTTGTAATTCACACTTGAGACACCAGCAGAAAGAGTGCAGTTCTGTGTAGCTGAAGATGTGTGCTGTACTTTGCAGTCGTGTGCCAGGCTCTCATAACATCTGCTTTGTTCATGTTTGGAATAACTACAGAGTAATTTACATATAACATAAATAGCTATTTCTGTCTCTATTTGTTGTCTTCCTAGTGATATTCCACCTTCTGGAGAACCTGTAAGCAAAAGCAGTTGCTCAAGGGTGCCTACGCGCTTCCCCAAACTCTCTCGCAGCCAGCACAGAGAGCCAAGAAGCCTGGAGCCCCAGAGCGGGGATCTCTGACCCCTTCTCCTCACGGTGAACACCGGCACCGCGTACTTTGGGTTGTTCTGTGATTCCTTCCTATATTTGTAATTTAAACTCTGAAGAGACTACAGCTGCATCAACTTAAGTCCTGGAAAGAGACATTCATTATGCAGGGCCATATCCTGATTAATGACTTTGGAAGGCAGCAATCACTTTCTCAAAGGAATACGAGGGCTCTTCACAAGGGTTCA